>NC_092768.1:9281731-9317161 GCF_047496795.1 Chiloscyllium punctatum | reverse complement strand
TGTGTGTGTGTATCTGTGTGTGTGTGTGTGTATCTGTGAGTGTGTGTGCCTGTGTGTATATCTGTGAGTGTGTGTTGAGTGTGGGTGTGGGTGGTGAAGGTGCTGACGCGGAGCTGCAGTGTGGAAACAGCCACGTCACTCTCTCTCTCTCTCTCTCTCTCTCCCTCTCCCTCCCTCTCTCCTGGGGCTCTCGGAGTTTACTTCCAGCTGCTGCAGCTCCGTCTCTCTCTCCCTCCCTGTTTGTGTGTGTGTGCCTCTCTCTGTGTATCTCTAACACACAGCCAGCCCTCCAGCTGCAGCAGCAGCAGCTCTCTGTGTGTGTGTGTGTGTGTGTGTGTCTCTAACACACACTCAGCCGCTACAGCAAGATGATCCTGATGACCATGATCGCCCGGGTGGCTGATGGGCTACCCCTGGCCGCTTCCATGCAGGAGAACGAGCAGGTAAAGGTGCTTGGGAGAGAGGGAGGGAGAGAAGGAGGGAGGGGAGACCGGCTGGAGATAGGAGGGCTGCTGCAGAGACCAGGAGTGAGACAGCCTGTCCCCTCTGTGTCTCTGTGTGTGTGTGTGTGTGTGTGTGTCCCACACTCACACTGACCATCCCCAGCTACTGAGACCCTGAGGGCAAAGCAGCCAGACGCACTGTGAAGACACACAGCTGGGTTTGTGTGGAATACAAGGACAGTCAGATTAATGCAGGGCCTTTGTGTTGTTATAAAGAGGGATGAGCTCTGTGCATGCATCCCAGTATAGACACACACACAGGGACACACACACACACACACACACACATACAGAGACACACACAGACACAGGGACAGAGACACACAGGGACACACACAGGGACACACACACATATAGAGACACACAGACACACACAGGGACACACACACACACACACACACACATACAGAGACACACACAGACACAGGGACAGAGACACACAGGGACACACACAGGGACACACACAGGGACACACACACACACACACATACAGAGACACACACAGACACAGGGACAGAGACACACAGGGACACACACAGGGACACACACACACACACAGGGACACACACAGACACAGGGACAAAGACACACAGGGACACACACAGGGACACACACACACACACACACAGGGACACACACACACACAGGGACAGAGACACACAGGGACACACACACATATAGAGACACACAGACACACACAGGGACACACACACACACACACACATATAGAGATACACAGCCACATACAGGGACACACACACATATAGAGACACACACAGACACACACACACGCACGCATAGAGACACACACACACACTGGGACACACACACTTAGAGGGAGACACACACAGACACAGGGACGGACACACACACAGGGACGGACACACACACACAGACACACACACACACACAGGGACACACACACATATAGAGACACACACACACTGGGACACACACACACACACAGACACACACAGACACAAACACAGAGAGAGAGACACACACAGACACACACACATAGACACACACACACACACACACACACACGCATAGAGAGAGACACACACATATAGAGACACATACAGACACAGGGACACACACACACATAGACACACACACTGGGACACACGCACAGAGAGAGAGAGAGAGAGACACACACAGAGATACACACAGGGACACACACACACATATAGAGACACACACACAGACACAGGGACACACACACATATAGAGACACACACACACACAGAAACGCACAGACACAGGGACACACGCACACATAGAGAGAGACACACACAGAGATACACACAGACACACACAGGGACACACACACAGAGAGACACACACACACACACACACACACAGGGACACAGAGACACACACAGACCCACACACATACACACAGGGACACACACATACAAAGACACACACACACACCCACAGACGTGTCCCACATCTGTTAGTTTGCATGCTAACAGTCCCATATGGCCTGTTGATGTCCTCCTGGAGCCGGGGTAATGGGAGGGAGGGAGGAGGTGGAGCTGTGAACCTGTTTTGCCAGGATTGTGTCACCCCATACCACCTGGGAACCCACAGCTGGGTCACACCCTCCCTGTAGTGCCAGCACACCAGCCTGCCCCAGCTCTGCGTTCATTTAGTCAGAGGGCTGTGAGTGTTTGGGATTCACAGAGAGAGAGAGAGAGAGAGAGAGTCAGAATGAGAGTGGCGGGGGGTTTGGAGAGGGGGGGGGAGGGGGAGGTGCACAGAGCCCTCGTGTATATTCAAAGGGGAGGTAGATGGGTTCTTGACCAGTCGGAAATTGAGGGAAAAGGGCAGGAATGCAGGTGTCGGATCAGCCACAGACCCCCATGTGGTGTGGAGGCCTGTCGGCCTGTCGAGTCCATACTGGCCCTCCAAAGGGCAGCTCACCCAGACCCAACCCACCCCCCCCACCCCTATAAGCCTGCGTTTCCCACGGGGGAGAATGTGCAAACTCCACACAGACAGTCGCCCGAGGCTGGAATCGAACCCGGGTCCCTGGTGCTGTGAGGATGGGGATGGGGATTCAACTGTTATTAATATCAAGTGGGCCGCACCATGGCTCAGTGGTTAGCACTGATGGGTGTGGGAAGTTTGTTTCCTCTGGCTTTGGGGAGGGCGGGGGGAAAGTTTAGAATTAGGGGGAAGCATTCTCAGGTTCAGCACCGAGATGGAAAGGAATTTGGTCACTCAGAGGCTGGTGGGTCTCTGGAATCTGGTGCCTCCGAGTGTTGTGGAGACTCTTGAGTAGAAAGGGAACGTGAAACAGGAACGTGAGGGAATGAGTGCAGAATCTGAGGCGCAGAGGGGTCTGGGTGAGCGACTGTTGGAGTGACCAAATGTCAGCGTCCAGCTCCAACACGTGATGAGACGAATCGATACAACGCCAGGGGACTTGATTGTAAAAGGACATCTTGCTCCAGTTATAGTGGACATTGGTGAGACCACATCGAGGACACGGTGTGCAATTCAGTCTCCTCATGTTAAGGATATAACTTGACTGACACCCAAAATGAGATGGTTTTTGAGAATAGGTGCAACAAGAGCATGTACCATGTTAAACTTGTACACGACGTTGGTTCGGCCGCATTTAGAATACTGTGTCCAGTTCTGGTCACCACATTCCCAAAGGGATGTGGACGCTTGGGAGAGGGGGCAGAGAAGGTGTTTACGAGGATGTTGCCTGGTATGGAAGGTGCGAGCTATGAAGAGAGGTTGAGTAGGTTAGGATTGTTTTCACCAGAAAAAAGGAGATGGGGGGGGGGGGGGGGACCTGATTGAGGTTTACAAAATCATGAAGGGTATAGACAGGGTGGATAGAGACCAGCCTTTTCCCAGGGTGAGGGATTCAATAATGAGAGGTCACACTTTCAAGGTGAGAGATGGAACGTTTAAGGGGGATACACGTGGCATGTACTTCACACAGAGGGTGGTGGGTGTCTGGAACGTGTTGCCAGCAGAGGTGGTAGAGGCAGGCACGGGAGATTCATTTAAGGTGGGTCTGGACAGATGCACGAGTAGGTGGGGAGTAGAGGGATACAGATCCTTAGGAATTGGGCGACAGGTTTAGACAGTACATTTGGATCAGCACAGGCTTGGAGGGCCGAAGGGCCTGTTCCTGGCCTGTAAATTTTCTTCTTTGTGCTTTGTAAGAGTGGCACGGTGGCTCAGTGGTGAGCACTGCTGCCTCACAGCACCAGGGACCCAGGTTCGATTCCAGCCTCGGGCAACTGTCCGCGTGGAGTTTGCACATTCTCCGCCGAGTCTGTGTGGGTTCCCTCCGGGTGCTCCGGTTTCCTCCCACAGTCCAAAGGTATGCAGGTCAGGATGGATTGGCCGGGCTAAATTGCGCAGCGTGTCCAGGGATGTGCAGGCTAGGGGAATTAGCCATGGGGAATACAGGGATAGGGGGATTGGTGTGGGTGGGATGCTGTGCAGTGTGGGCCAAACCATCTTACAGTTTCTACACTGAAAGGAATCTGTGAAGATTCTATGAAGCCGGGCTTGTGTCCACTGGAGTTGGGAAAAGTGGGGAACAACTTGATGAAGGGTATGCAGTACTGGACAAGGTGGATGTGGTTCCAAGTGGATACGTCCAGGACGAAGGACACTGTTTTAAGCTGAAAGCCACCCTGTCCAGGGCAGAGATGAAGGGAATTTCACATGGCTGCACCACTTAGAAACTCCTTACCTCACGGGATGGGAGTGGATGATTTCAGGACTGAAGAAGATTCCTGTCAGGCAAGGGAACTGAGGGTTCTTGGGAATAGATAGGAAATCAGAAAAACAAAGAGATCAGCCGTGAGCTGATTGAGGGACAAAGCAGAGAGTAACTATCTGCCTCGAAATCTTGTGTCATAAACACAAGACAGGTCTCTGTCTTCAAAACATCAAGGGACACAGGGGTAGGGGAAGGACAGTAGCCCACTATTCCATTCATAAACCATCTGAACCCCTCGATTAGATTCCAGTCTGTAACTCACCCCCAGGTATCCATTATTCTGTATATCAACCATCTGAACCCCTCGATTAGATTCCAGTCTGTAACTCACTCCCAGGTATCCATTATTCTCTATATAAACCATCTGAACTCCTCGATTAGATTCCAGTCTGTAACTCACTCCCAGGTATCCATTATTCTGTATATCAACCATCTGAACCCCTCGATTAGATTCCAGTCTGAAACTCACTCCCAGGTATCCATTATTCTGTATATAAACCATCTGAACCCCTCGATTAGATTCCAGTCTGTAACTCACTCCCAGGTATCCATTATTCTGTATATAAACCATCTGAACCCCTCGATTAGATTCCAGTCTGTAACTCACTCCCAGGTATCCATTATTCAATATATAAACCATCTGAACCCCTCGATTAGATTCCAGTCTGTAACTCACTCCCAGGTATCCATTATTCTGTATATAAACCATCTGAACCCCTCGATTAGATTCCAGTCTGTAACTCACCCCCAGGTATCCATTATTCTCTATATAAACCATCTGAACCCCTCGATTAGATTCCAGTCTGTAACTCACCCCCAGGTATCCATTATTCTGTATATAAACCATCTGAACCCCTCGATTAGATTCCAGTCTGTAACTGACTCCCAGGTATCCATTATTCTCTATATCAACCATCTGAACCCCTCGATTAGATTCCAGTCTGTAAGTCACTCCCAGGTATCCATTATTCTCTATATAAACCATCTGAACCCCTCGATTAGATTCCAGTCTGTAACTCACTCCCAGGTATCCATTATTCTGTATATAAACCATCTGAACCCCTCGATTAGATTCCAGTCTGTAACTCACTCCCAGGTATCCATTATTCTGTATATAAACCATCTGAACCCCTCGATTAGATTCCAGTCTGTAACTCACCCCCAGGTATTCATTATTCTGTCTATAAACCATCTGAACCCCTCGATTAGATTCCAGTCTGTAACTCACTCCCAGGTATCCATTATTCTGTACATAAACCATCTGAACCCCTCGATTAGATTCCAGTCTGTAACTCACTCCCAGGTATACATTATTCTGTATATAAACCATCTGAACCCCTCGATTAGATTCCAGTCTGTAACTCACCCCCAGGTATCCATTATTCTGTATATAAACCATCTGAACCCCTCGATTAGATTCCAGTCTGTAACTCACTCCTAGGTATCCATTATTCTGTATATAAACCATCTGAACCCCTCGATTAGATTCCAGTCTGTACCTCACTCCCAGGTATCCATTATTCTGTATATAAACCATCTGAGCCCCTCGATTAGATTCCAGTCTGTACCTCACTCCCAGGTATCCATTATTCTGTATATAAACCATCTGAACCTCTCGATTAGATTCCAGTCTGTAACTCACCCCCAGGTATCCATTATTCTGTATATAAACCATCTGAACCCCTCGATTAGATTCCAGTCTGTAACTCACTCCCAGGTATCCATTATTCTGTATATAAACCATCTGAACACCTCGATTAGATTCCAGTCTGTAACTCACTCCCAGGTATCCGTTATTCTGTACATAAACCATCTGAACCCCTCGATTAGATTCCAGTCTGTAACTCACTCCCAGGTATCCGTTATTCTGTATATAAACCATCTGAACGCCTCGATTAGATTCCAGTCTGTAACACACTCCTAGGTATCCATTATTCTATATATAAACCATCTGAACCCCTCGATTAGATTCCAGTCTGTAACTCACACCCAGGTATCCATTATTCTATATATAAACCATCTGAACCCCTCGATTAGATTCCAGTCTGTAACTCACCCCCAGGTATCCATTATTCTGTATATAAACCAACTGAACCCCTCGATGAGATTCCAGTCTGTAACTCACTCCGAGGTATCCATTATTCTGTATATAAACCATCTGAACCCCTCGATTAGATTCCAGTGTGTAACTCACTCCCAGGTATACATTATTCTGTATATAAACCATCTGAACCCCTCGATTAGATTCCAGTCTGTAACTCACCCCCAGGTATTCATTATTCTGTATATAAACCATCTGAACCCCTCGATTAGATTCCAGTCTGTAACTCACTCCCAGGTATCCATTATTCTGTACATAAACCATCTGAACCCCTCGATTAGATTCCAGTCTGTAACTCACTCCCAGGTATACATTATTCTGTATATAAACCATCTGAACCCCTCGATTAGATTCCAGTCTGTAACTCACCCCCAGGTATCCATTATTCTGTATATAAACCATCTGAACCCCTCGATTAGATTCCAGTCTGTAACTCACTCCTAGGTATCCATTATTCTGTATATAAACCATCTGAACCCCTCGATTAGATTCCAGTCTGTACCTCACTCCCAGGTATCCATTATTCTGTATATAAACCATCTGAGCCCCTCGATTAGATTCCAGTCTGTACCTCACTCCCAGGTATCCATTATTCTGTATATAAACCATCTGAACCTCTCGATTAGATTCCAGTCTGTAACTCACTCCCAGGTATCCATTATTCTGTATATAAACCATCTGAACACCTCGATTAGATTCCAGTCTGTAACTCACTCCCAGGTATCCGTTATTCTGTACATAAACCATCTGAACCCCTCGATTAGATTCCAGTCTGTAACTCACTCCCAGGTATCCGTTATTCTGTATATAAACCATCTGAACGCCTCGATTAGATTCCAGTCTGTAACTCACTCCGAGGTATCCATTATTCTGTATATAAACCATCTGAACCCCTCGATTAGATTCCAGTGTGTAACTCACTCCCAGATATCCATTATTCTGGATATAAACCATCTGAACCCCTCGATTAGATTCCAGTCTGTAACTCACTCTCAGGTATCCATTATTCTGTATATAAACCATCTGAACCCCTCGATTAGATTCCAGTCTGTAACTCACCCCCAGGTATCCATTATTCTGTATATAAACCATCTGAACCCCTCGATTAGATTCCAGTCTGTAGCTCACTCCCAGGTATCCATTATTCTATATATAAACCATCTGAACCCCTCGATTAGTTTCCAGTCTGTAACTCACTCCCAGGTATCCATTATACTGTATATAAAACATCTGAACCCCTCGATTAGTTTCCAGTCTGTAACTCACTCCCAGGTATCCATTATCCTGTATATAAACCATCTGAGCCCCTCGATTAGATTCCAGTCTGTAACTCACTCCCAGGTATCCATTATTCTCTATATCAACCATCTGAACCCCTCGATTAGATTCCAGTGTGTAAGTCACTCCCAGGTATCCATTATTCTCTATATAAACCATCTGAACTCCTCGATTAGATTCCAGTCTGTAACTCACTCCCAGGTATCCATTATTCTGTATATAAACTATCTGAACCCCTCGATTAGATTCCAGTCTGTAACTCACTCCCAGTTATCCATTATTCTCAATATAAACCATCTGAACCCCTCGATTAGATTCCAGTCTGTAACTTACCCCCAGGTATTCATTATTCTGTATATAAACCATCTGAACCCCTCGATTAGATTCCAGTCTGTAACTCACTCCCAGGTATCCATTATTCTGTATATAAACCATCTGAACCCCTCGATTAGATTCCAGTCTGTAACTCACTCCCAGGTATCCATTATTCTGTATATAAACCATCTGAACCCCTCGATTAGATTCCAGTCTGTAACTCACTCCCAGGTATACATTATTCTGTATTTTAACCATCTGAACCCCTCGATTAGATTCCAGTATGTAACTCACTCCTAGGTATCCATTATTCTGTATATAAACCATCTGAACCCCTCGATTAGATTCCAGTCTGTACCTCACTCCCAGGTATCCATTATTCTGTATATAAACCATCTGAGCCCCTCGATTAGATTCCAGTCTGTACCTCACTCCCAGGTATCCATTATTCTGTATATAAACCATCTGAACCTCTCGATTAGATTCCAGTCTGTAACTCACCCCCAGGTATCCATTATTCTGTATATAAACCATCTGAACCCCTCGATTAGATTCCAGTCTGTAACTCACTCCCAGGTATCCATTATTCTGTATATAAACCATCTGAACACCTCGATTAGATTCCAGTCTGTAACTCACTCCCAGGTATCCGTTATTCTGTACATAAACCATCTGAACCCCTCGATTAGATTCCAGTCTGTAACTCACTCCCAGTTATCCGTTATTCTGTATATAAACCATCTGAACCCCTCGATTAGATTCCAGTCTGTAACTCACACCCAGGTATCCATTATTCTGTATATAAACCATCTGAACCCCTCGATTAGATTCCAGTCTGTAACTCACCCCCAGGTATCCATTATTCTGTATATAAACCAACTGAACCCCTCGATTAGATTCCAGTCTGTAACTCACTCCCAGGTATCCATTATTCTGGATATAAACCATCTGAACCCCTCGATTAGATTCCAGTCTGTAACTCACTCTCAGGTATCCATTATTCTGTATATAAACCATCTGAACCCCTCGATTAGATTCCAGTCTGTAACTCACCCCCAGGTATCCATTATTCTGTATATAAACCATCTGAACCCCTCGATTAGATTCCAGTCTGTAACTCACTCCCAGTTATCCATTATTCTCAAACCATCTGAACCCCTCGAATAGATTCCAGTCTGTAACTCACCCCCAGGTATCCATTATTCTGAACATAAATCATCTGAACCCCTCGATTAGATTCCAGTCTGTAACTCACTCCCAGGTATACATTATTCTGTATATAAACCATCTGAACACCTCGATTAGATTCCAATCTGTAACTCACTCCCAGGTATACATTATTCTGTATATAAACCATCTGAACCCCTCGATTAGATTCCAGTCTGTAACTCACTCCCAGGTATCCATTATTCTGTATATAAACCATCTGAACCCCTCGATTAGATTCCAGTCTGTAACTCACTCCCAGGTATACATTATTCTGTATATAAACCATCTGAACCCCTCGATTAGATTCCAGTCTGTAACTCACTCCCAGGTATCCATTATTCTGTATATAAACCATCTGAACCCCTCGATTAGATTCCAGTCTGTAAGTCACTCCCAGGTATACATTATTCTGTATATAAACCATCTGAACCCCTCGATTAGATTCCAGTCTGTAACTCACTCCTAGGTATCCATTATTCTGTATATAAACCACCTGAACCCCTCGATTAGATTCCAGTCTGTAACTCACTCCCAGGTATCCGTTATTCTATATATAAACCATCTGAACCCCTCGATTAGATTCCAGTCTGTAACTCACCCCCAGGTATCCATTATTCTGTATATAAACCATCTGAACCCCTCGATTAGATTCCAGTCTGTAGCTCACTCCCAGGTATCCATTATTCTATATATAAACCATCTGAACCCCTCGATTAGTTTCCAGTCTGTAACTCACTCCCAGGTATCCATTATCCTGTATATAAACCATCTGAACCCCTCGATTAGATTCCAGTCTGTAACTCACTCCCAGGTATCCGTTATTCTGTATATAAACCATCTGAACCCCTCGATTAGATTCCAGTCTGTAACTCACCCCCAGGTATCCATTATTCTGTATATAAACCATCTGAACCCCTCAATTAGATTCCAGTCTGTAACTCACTCCCAGGTATCCATTATTCTGTATATAAAACACCTGAACCCCTCGATTAGATTCCAGTCTGTAACTCACTCCCAGTTATCCATTATTCTGTATATAAACCATCTGAACCCCTCGATTAGATTCCAGTCTGTAACTCACTCCCAGGTATCCATTATTCTGTATATAAACCATCTGAACCCCTCGATTAGATTCCAGTCTGTAACTCACTCCCAGGTATCCATTATTCTCTGTATAAACCATCTGAACCCCTCGATTAGATTCCAGTCTGTAACTCACACCCAGGTATCCATTATTCTGTATATAAACCATCTGAACCCCTCGATTAGATTCCAGTCTGTAACTCACCCCCAGGTATCCATTATTCTGTATATAAACCAACTGAACCCCTCGATTAGATTCCAGTCTGTAACTCACTCCCAGGTATCCATTATTCTGTATATAAACCACCTGAACCCCTCGATTAGATTCCAGTCTTTAACTCACTCCCAGGTATCCATTATTCTGCATATAAACCGTCTGAACCCCTCGATTAGATTCCAGTCTGTAACTCACTCCCAGGTATCCATTATTCTCTATATCAACCATCTGAACCCCTCGATTAGATTCCAGTCTGTAACTCACCCCCAGGTATCCATTATTCTGTATATAAACCATCTGAACCCCTCGATTAGATTCCAGTCTGCAGCTCACTCCCAGGTATCCATTATTCTATATATAAACCATCTGAACCCCTCGATTAGATTCCAGTCTGTAACTCACTCCCAGGTATCCATTATCCTGTATATAAACCATCTGAACCCCTCGATTAGATTCCAGTCTGTAACTCACTCCCAGGTATCCGTTATTCTGTATATAAACCATCTGAACCCCTCGATTAGATTCCAGTCTGTAACTCACCCCCAGGTATCCATTATTCTGTATATAAACCATCTGAACCCCTCAATTAGATTCCAGTCTGTAACTCACTCCCAGGTATCCATTACTGTATATAAAACACCTGAACCCCTCGATTAGATTCCAGTCTGTAACTCACTCCCAGGTAGACATTATTCTGTATATAAACCATCTGAACCCCTCGATTAGATTCCAGTCTGTAACTCACTCCCAGGTATCCATTATTCTGTATATAAACCATCTGAACCCCTCGATTAGATTCCAGTCTGTAACTCACTCCCAGGTTCCATTATTCTCTGTATAAACCATCTGAACCCCTCGATTAGATTCCAGTCTGTAACTCACACCCAGGTATCCATTATTCTGTATATAAACCATCTGAACCCCTCGATTAGATTCCAGTCTGTAACTCACCCCAGGTATCCATTATTCTGTATATAAACCAACTGAACCCCTCGATTAGTTTCCAGTCTGTAACTCACTCCCAGGTATCCATTATCCTGTATATAAACCATCTGAACCCCTCGATTAGATTCCAGTCTGTAACTCACCCCCAGGTATCCATTATTCTGTATATACACCATCTGAACCCCTCGATTAGATTCCAGTCTGTAACTCACTCCCAGGTATCCATTATTCTGTATATAAACCATCTGAACCCCTCGATTAGATTCCAGTCTGTAACTCACTCCCAGGTATCCATTATTCTCTGTATAAACCATCTGAACCCCTCGATTAGATTCCAGTCTGTAACTCACACCCAGGTATCCATTATTCTGTATATAAACCATCTGAACCCCTCGATTAGATTCCAGTCTGTAACTCACCCCCAGGTATCCATTATTCTGTATATAAACCAACTGAACCCCTCGATTAGATTCCAGTCTGTAACTCACTCCCAGGTATCCATTATTCTGTATATAAACCATCTGAACCCCTCGATAAGATTCCAGTCTTTAACTCACTCCCAGGTATCCATTATTCTGCATATAAACCGTCTGAACCCCTCGATTAGATTCCAGTCTGTAACTCACTCCCAGGTATCCATTATTCTATATATAAACCATCTGAACCCCTCGATTAGATTCCAGTCTGTAACTCACCCCCAGGTATCCATTATTCTGTATATAAACCATTTGAACCCCTTAATTAGTTTCCAGTCTGTAACTCACTCCCAGGTATCCATTATTCTGTATATAAACCATCTGAACCCCTCGATTAGATTCCAGTCTGTTACTCACTCCCAGGTATACATTATGCTGTACATAAACCATCTGAACCCCTCGATTAGATTCCAGTCTGTAACTCACTCCCAGGTATACATTATTCTATACATAAACCATCTGAACCCCTCGATTAGATTCCAGTCTGTAACTCACTCCCAGGTATCCATTATTCTGTATATAAACCATCTGAACCCCTCGATTAGATTCCAGTCTGTAACTCACCCCCAGGTATCCATCATTCTATGTATAAACCAACTGAACCCCTCGATTAGATTCCAGTCTGTAACTCACTCCCAGGTATCCATTATTCTATATATAAACCATCTGAACCCCTCGATTAGATTCCAGTCTGTAACTCACTCCCAGGTATCCATTTTTCTGTATATAAACCATCTGAACCCCTCGATTAGATTCCAGTCTGTAACTCACTCCCAGGTGTCCATTATTCTATATATAAACCATCTGGACCCCTCGATTAGATTCCAGTCTGTAACTCACTCCCAGTTATCCATTATTCTCAATATAAACCATCTGAACCCCTCGATTAGATTCCAGTCTGTAACTCACTCCCAGGTATCCATTATTCTCTGTATAAACCATCTGAACCCCTCGATTAGATTCCAGTCTGTAACTCACACCCAGGTATCCATTATTCTGTATATAAACCATCTGAACCCCTCGATTAGATTCCAGTCTGTAACTCACCCCCAGGTATCCATTATTCTGTATATAAACCATCTGAACCCCTCGATTAGATTCCAGTCTTTAACTCACTCCCAGGTATCCATTATTCTGCATATAAACCGTCTGAACCCCTCGATTAGATTCCAGTCTGTAACTCACTCCCAGGTATCCATTATTCTCTATATCAACCATCTGAACCCCTCGATTAGATTCCAGTCTGTAACTCACCCCCAGGTATCCATTATTCTGTATATAAACCATCTGAACCCCTCGATTAGATTCCAGTCTGTAGCTCACTCCCAGGTATCCATTATTCTATATATAAACCATCTGAACCCCTCGATTAGATTCCAGTCTGTAACTCACTCCCAGGTATCCATTATCCTGTATATAAACCATCTGAACCCCTCGATTAGATTCCAGTCTGTAACTCACTCCCAGGTATCCGTTATTCTGTATATAAACCATCTGAACCCCTCGATTAGATTCCAGTCTGTAACTCACCCCCAGGTATCCATTATTCTGTATATAAACCATCTGAACCCCTCAATTAGATTCCAGTCTGTAACTCACTCCCAGGTATCCATTACTGTATATAAAACACCTGAACCCCTCGATTAGATTCCAGTCTGTAACTCACTCCCAGGTAGACATTATTCTGTATATAAACCATCTGAACCCCTCGATTAGATTCCAGTCTGTAACTCACTCCCAGGTATCCATTATTCTGTATATAAACCATCTGAACCCCTCGATTAGATTCCAGTCTGTAACTCACTCCCAGGTTCCATTATTCTCTGTATAAACCATCTGAACCCCTCGATTAGATTCCAGTCTGTAACTCACACCCAGGTATCCATTATTCTGTATATAAACCATCTGAACCCCTCGATTAGATTCCAGTCTGTAACTCACCCCAGGTATCCATTATTCTGTATATAAACCAACTGAACCCCTCGATTAGTTTCCAGTCTGTAACTCACTCCCAGGTATCCATTATCCTGTATATAAACCATCTGAACCCCTCGATTAGATTCCAGTCTGTAACTCACCCCCAGGTATCCATTATTCTGTATATACACCATCTGAACCCCTCGATTAGATTCCAGTCTGTAACTCACTCCCAGGTATCCATTATTCTGTATATAAACCATCTGAACCCCTCGATTAGATTCCAGTCTGTAACTCACTCCCAGGTATCCATTATTCTCTGTATAAACCATCTGAACCCCTCGATTAGATTCCAGTCTGTAACTCACACCCAAGTATCCATTATTCTGTATATAAACCATCTGAACCCCTCGATTAGATTCCAGTCTGTAACTCACCCCCAGGTATCCATTATTCTGTATATAAACCAACTGAACCCCTCGATTAGATTCCAGTCTGTAACTCACTCCCAGGTATCCATTATTCTGTATATAAACCATCTGAACCCCTCGATAAGATTCCAGTCTTTAACTCACTCCCAGGTATCCATTATTCTGCATATAAACCGTCTGAACCCCTCGATTAGATTCCAGTCTGTAACTCACTCCCAGGTATCCATTATTCTATATATAAACCATCTGAACCCCTCGATTAGATTCCAGTCTGTAACTCACCCCCAGGTATCCATTATTCTGTATATAAACCATTTGAACCCCTTAATTAGTTTCCAGTCTGTAACTCACTCCCAGGTATCCATTATTCTGTATATAAACCATCTGAACCCCTCGATTAGATTCCAGTCTGTTACTCACTCCCAGGTATACATTATGCTGTACATAAACCATCTGAACCCCTCGATTAGATTCCAGTCTGTAACTCACTCCCAGGTATACATTATTCTATACATAAACCATCTGAACCCCTCGATTAGATTCCAGTCTGTAACTCACTCCCAGGTATCCATTATTCTGTATATAAACCATCTGAACCCCTCGATTAGATTCCAGTCTGTAACTCACCCCCAGGTATCCATCATTCTATGTATAAACCAACTGAACCCCTCGATTAGATTCCAGTCTGTAACTCACTCCCAGGTATCCATTATTCTATATATAAACCATCTGAACCCCTCGATTAGATTCCAGTCTGTAACTCACTCCCAGGTATCCATTTTTCTGTATATAAACCATCTGAACCCCTCGATTAGATTCCAGTCTGTAACTCACTCCCAGGTGTCCATTATTCTATATATAAACCATCTGGACCCCTCGATTAGATTCCAGTCTGTAACTCACTCCCAGTTATCCATTATTCTCAATATAAACCATCTGAACCCCTCGATTAGATTCCAGTCTGTAACTCACTCCCAGGTATCCATTATTCTATATATAAACCATCTGAACCCCTCGATTAGTTTCCAGTCTGTAACTCACTCCCAGGTATCCATTATCCTGTATATAAACCATCTGAACCCCTCGATTAGATTCCAGTCTGTAACTCACTCCCAGCTATACATTATTCTATACATAAACCATCTGAACCCCTCGATTAGATTCCAGTCTGTAACACACCCCCAGGTATCCATTATTCTCTATATAAACCATCTGAACCCCTCGATTAGATTCCAGTCTGTAACTCACCCCCAGGTATCCATTATTCTGTATATAAACCACCTGAACCCCTCGATTAGATTCCAGTCTGTAACTCACTCCCAGGTATCCATTATTCTGTATATAAACCACCTGAACCCCTCGATTAGATTCCAGTCTGTAACTCACTCCTAGGTATCCATTATTCTGTATATAAACCATCTGAACCCCGAGATTAGATTCCAGTCTGTAACACACTCCCAGGTATACATTATTCTATATATAAACCATCTGGACCCCTCGATTGGATTCCAGCCTGTAACTCACTCCCAGGTATCGATTATTCTGTATATAAACCATCTGAACCCCTCGATTAGATTCGAATCTGTAACTCACCCCCAGGTATCCATTATTCTGTATATAAACCGTCTGAACCCCTCGATTAGATTCCAGTCTGTAACTCACTCCCAGGTATCCATTATTCTGTATATAAACCACCTGAACCTCTCGATTAGATTCCAGTCTGTAACTCACTCCCAGGTATCCGTTATTCTGTATATAAACCATCTGAACCCCTCGATTAGATTCGAATCTGTAACTCACCCCCAGGTATCCATTATTGTCTATATAAACCACCTGAACCTCTCGATTAGATTCCAGTCTGTAACTCACTCCCAGGTATCCATTAGTATGTATATAAACCATCTGAACCCCTCGATTAGATTCCAGTCTGTTACTCACTCCCGGGTATCCATTATTCTGTATATAAACCACCTGAACCACTCGATTAGATTCCACTCTGTAACTCACTCCCGGGTATCCATTATTCTGGACATAAACCACCTGAACCCCTCGATTAGATTCCAGTCTGTAACTCACTCCCAGGTATCCATTATTCTGTATATAAACCATCTGAACCCCTCGATTAGATTCCAGTCTGTAACTCACTCCCAGGTGTCCATTATTCTGTATATAAACCATCTGAACCCCTCGATTAGATTCCAGTCTGTAACTCACCCCCAGGTATCCATTATTATGTATATAAACCATCTGAACCCCTCGATTTGATTCCAGTCTGTAACTCATTCCCAGGTATACATTATTCTGTATATAAACCATCTGAACCTCTCGATTAGATTCCAGTCTGTAACTCACTCCTAGGTATACATTATTCTGTATATAAACCATCTGAACCCCTCGATTAGATTCCAGTATGTAACTCACTCCCAGGTATACATTATTCGATATATAAACCACCTGAACCCCTCGATTAGATTCGAGTCTGTAACTCACTCCCAGGTATCCATTATTCTGTGTATAAACCATCTGAACCCCTCGATTAGATTCCAGTCTGTAACTCACTCCTAGGTATCCATTATTCTGTATATAAACCATCTGAACTCCTCGATTAGATTCCAGTCTGTAACTCACTCCCAGGTATCCATTATTCTGTATATAAACCATCTGAACCCCTCGATTAGATTCGAGTCTGTAACTCACCCCCAGGTATCCATTATTCTGTATATAAACCATCTGAACCCCTCGATTAGATTCGAGTCTCTAACTCACCCCCAGGTATCCATTATTCTGTATATAAACCGTCTGAACCCCTCGATTAGATTCGAGTCTCTAACTCACTCCCAGGTATCCATTATTCTATATATAAACCATCTCAACCCCTCGATTAGATTCCAGTCTGTAACTCACCCCCAGGTATCCATTATTCTCTATATAAACCATCTGAACCCCTCGGTTAGATTCTAGTCTATAACTCACTCCCAGGTATCCATTATTCTGTATACAAACCATCTGAACCCCTCGATTTGATTCCAGTCTGTAACTCACTCCCAGGTATACATTATTCTCTATATAAACCATCTGAACCCCTCGATTAGATTCCAGTCTGTAACTCACTCCCAGGTATCCATTATTCTGTATATAAACCATCTGAACCCCTCGATTTGATTCCAGTCTGTAACTCACTCCCAGGTATACATTATTCTCTATATAAACCATCTGAACCCCTCGATTAGATTCCAGTCTGTAACTCACTCCCAGGTGTCCATTATTCTGTATATAAACCATCTGAACCCCTCGATTAGATTCCAGTCTGTAACTCACCCCCAGGTATCCATTATTCTGTATATAAACCATCTGAACCCCTCGATTAGATTCCAGTCTGTAACTCACTCCCAGGTATCCATTATTCTGTATATAAACCATCTGAACCCCTCGATTAGATTCCAGTCTGTAACTCACTCCCAGGTATCCATTATTCTGTATATAAACCATCTGAACCCCTCGATTAGATTCCAGTCTGTAACTCACTCCCAGGTATCCATTATTCTGTATATAAACCATCTGAACCCCTCGATTAGATTCCAGTCTGTAACTCACTCCCAGGTATCCATTATTCTATATATAAACCATCTGAACCCTTCGATTAGATTCCAGTCTGTAACTCACTCCCAGGTATACATTATTCTATATATAAACCACCTGAACCCCTCGATTAGATTCCAGTCTGTAACTCACTCCCAGGTATCCATTATTCTATATATAAACCATCTGAACCCCTCGATTAGATTCCAGTCTGTAACTCACTCCTAGGTATCCATTATTCTGTATATAAACCATCTGAATCCCTCGATTAGATTCCAGTCTGTAACTCACCCCCAGGTATCCATTATTCTCTATATAAACCATCTGAACCCCTCGGTTAGATTCCAGTCTATAACTCACTCCCAGGTATCCAGTATTCTGTATACAAACCATCTGAACCCCTCGATTAGATTCCAGTCTGTAACTCACTCCCAGGTATACATTATTCTCTATATAAACCATCTGAACCCCTCGATTAGATTCCAGTCTGTAACTCACTCCCAGGTATCCATTATTCTCTATATAAACCATCTGAACCCCTCGATTAGATTCCAGTCTGTAACTCACCCCCAGGTATCCATTATTCTGTATATAAACCATCTGAACCCCTCGATTAGATTCCAGTCTGTAACTCACTCCCAGGTATCCATTACTCTGTATTTAAATCTCTGTCAGAGAGTCAGTACTGATGGTGTGCTGCACTGTCATGAGTGTGTGAGCCCGTCTTTACACTGCTACAACTTTGTGTTAATCCCCCTTTCGCCTCGCTCCTCTTCCCCCAATTCCACTCTTACTAACATTCAACAACCTACTCTAATGTTCGTGCTTTACCCAACCAGTCTTCTTGGACCTGGTGAGCATTGGATCTGGAACGATAGAATCCCTCTCGTGTGGAGTTTGGGAATTCAGCCCATCGAGTTCACAGCTTCCCATCGGCAGCACCCGATCCCTTTAACCCTGCGTTTCCCATGGCTAACCCATTTAAAATGGGTGCCTTTGCACGGTGGGAGCAAACCCACACAGACACGGGGAGAGTGTGCAAGCTCCACACAGACAGTCACCCAAGGCTGGGTTCGAACCCGGGTCCCTGGTGCTGTGAGGCAGCAGTGCTAACTACCGGGCCACAGCACTTGGAGTGGCAATAGCATCTCTGTCCACTCCAAATATTCCCCATCTTATTGCGGACCTGTCCTTACAACTGTGCAGCAATAGAATTAAACATCACTCCGGGAGAAGGCAAAGGGTAATCAGACAGTGGGGCCTGGTCAGAGAGTCAGGAAAATACCTGATACTCCCTCGCACTGTGTCAATATTTGCCTGTATCGGAACAGATTCTAATCTCAGTAAACACAAACAGTCAACTGCAAACTGCTCAGGGCGAACGAGACCTGGTGATGAGCAAGGATTGTCAGAATCTGTCACAGATCCAACTATCGGTCTATCTGGCTGTCACCAGGTTGTACAGCGTGATGGGAAGTGAATGGCAGAGGACATTCTCGCCATGTTGGATGTGCTCTGCAAATATTTCAGCCCAGTGTTGGGAGCTTTACTCTGTATCTAACCCCGTGCTGTCCCTGTCCTGGGAGTGTTTGATGGGGACAGTGTAGAGGGAGCTTTACTCTGTATCTAACCCCGTGCTGTCCTTATCCTGGGAGTGTTTGATGGGGACAGTGTAGAGGGAGCTTTACTCTGTATCTAACCCCGTGCTGTCCCTGTCCTAGGAGTGTTTAATGGGGGACAGTGTAGAGGGAGCTTTACTCTGTATCTAACCCCGTGCTGTCCCTGTCCTAGGAGTGTTTAATGGGGGACAGTGTAGAGGGAGCTTTACTCTGTATCTAACCCCGTGCTGTCCCTGTCCTAGGAGTGTTTAATGGGGGACAGTGTAGAGGGAGCTTTACTCTGTATCTCACCCCATGCTGTCCCTATCTCTGGGAGTGTTTGATGGTGGACTGTATAGAGGAAGCTTTACTCTGTATCTAGCCCCGTGCTGTCCCTGTCCTAGGAGTGTCTGGTGGGGACAGTGTAGAAGGAGCTTTACTCTGTATATAACCCTGTGCTGTCCCTGTCCCTGGGAGTGTTTGATGGGGACAGTGTAGAGGGAGCTCTACTCTGTATCTAACCCCATGCTGTCCCTGTCCCAGGAATGTTTGATGGGGACAGTGTAGAAAAAGCTTTACTCTGTATCTAACCCCATGCTGTCCCTGTCCCTGGGTGTGTTTGATGGGGACAGTGTAGAAGAAGCTTTACTCTGTATCTAACCCCGTGCTGTCCCTGTCCTGGGAGTGTTTGATGGGGACAGTGTAGAGGGAGCTTTACTCTGTATCTAACCCCGTGCTGTCCCTGTCCTGGGAGTGTTTGATGGGGACAGTGTAGAAGAAGCTTTACTCTGTATCTAACCCCGTGCTGTCTCTGTCCTGGGAGTGTTTGATGGGGACAGTGTAGAGGGAGCTTTACTCTGTATCTAACCCCGTGCTGTCCCTGTCCTAGGAGTGTTTAATGGGGGACAGTGTAGAGGGAGCTTTACTCTGTATCTAACCCCGTGCTGTCCCTGTCCTGGGAGTGTTTGATGGGGACAGTGTAGAGTGGTCTGATGTCTCAATATTGGAGCATAATTTCAACATCTGTTCCTCACAAGAAAGCGGGACATGTTGGAGAAGACTATCATAGAACCTCTACAGTGTGGAAACAGGCCCTTCGGCCCAACAAGCCCACACTGACCCTCCGAAGAGTAATTAACCCAGACCCATTCCCCTATTACTCTACATTAACCCCTGACTAATGCACCCAACCTCCACGTTCCTGAACACTGTGTACAATTTCCCACGGCCTGGCGAAGGGCTTCTTGCCCGATTTTCCTGCTTCTGGGATGCTGTGTGACCTGCTGTGCTTTTCCAGCACCTCACTCTCGACTCTATTACCTGGGGCAGACAGGCAAACAGCTCACACTGATAATGGGCAGGTCGGAGATGATGCCAGAAGGACTTCAGATTGGAAATCTGAATGTAGTGAGGCTGCTGAGATGTGTGGGCCAAAGACTGGGGGCTTTGTATGAAACACGGGGTAGAGTGAAGGGACAGTGAGCTGACTGTGTGGTATCTCCCAGACCACAAAAGTGTCGAGTGCGAATTATGGGGCCGTTAGAGGGAGCAAGTTAAGTCATGGCCAGTGGATGAGTCCCAGTTCTGAAAGGGTCTTTGTGAGGCAGGAAGTGACACAATTTGTCGGGGCAATGGTTCCGAGGGTTTGACCCATTGGGTTCGGTGGGAGAAGCTGGGGATGGATTCTCCCCGGGACAGAGAGGGTGGGGACGGAGTGAGGGGAGCGGGGAATCTGATGGGGTGGTCCCAAGCCGTGACACGTGCCACCCCCTGCAAACCCTCCTCGATGTTCTGGAGACGTTGAGGGCTCAGGATCTCAGGCTGCGGTCCTGAAGGATTGGAAAAGGGACCAGCGCTCAAAGGGAAATGAGCTTCCAAGACTCAGGAGATTGAGTGGGGCGGGGGGGGGGGGGGAGGAGGAAGAGGGGATGGGTGGAGTCGGATGGATTGGAGTGCTCTGAAAAACGGGCAGGCAGGTGTTGGATGGGCCGAATGGTCGGTGAGTGATGTTGTTTATCCTTCCAGTCAGGGCGGAACCTGCAGGAATATCAGAACCAGGCCAAGCAGCTCTTCCGGAAGCTGACGGAACATTCTCCGACCCGGTGCACCCTGGAGACCGGGCTCCTGATGTTTCAGTACGTATCACGGAGTGCGGGTTGATGGGTTGGCGTGGGTGTGGTGCAGCAGCGTTACTGTCCAGGGACAACCGAGGGGGAAGAGGGGGTCAATGCCAGAATGTCTGGTCACCCAGGCCATTGGGGATCAACCTTAGCAGAGAGTAACACTGAGGGACATTGGGAAGCTGTTACCCGCCAGTTACTGTGTGGGTGTAGGTGCTGAGAGTAACACTGAGGGACATTGGGAAGCTGTTACCCCCCAGTTACTGTGTGAGTGTAGGTGCTGAGGGTAACACTGAGGGACATTGGGAAGCTGTTACCCCCCAGTTACTGTGTGAGTGTAGGTGCTGAGGGTAACACTGAGGGACATTGGGAAGCTGTTACCCCCCAGTTACTGTGTGAGTGTAGGTGCTGAGGGTAACACTGAGGGACATTGGGAAGCTGTTACCCCCCAGTTACTGTGTGAGTGTAGGTGCTGAGGGTAACACTGAGGGACATTGGGAAGCTGTTACCCCCCCAGTTACTGTGTGAGTGTAGGTGCTGAGGGTAACACTGAGGGACATTGGGAAGCTGTTACCCCCCCAGTTACTGTGTGAGTGTAGGTGCAGAGGGTAACACTGAGGGACATTGGGAAGCTGTTACCCTCCAGTTACTGTGTGAGTGTAGGTGCTGAGAGTAACACTGAGGGACATTGGGAAGCTGTTACCCCCCAGTTACTGTGTGAGTGTATGTGCTGAGAGTAACACTGAGGGACATTGGGAAGCTGTTACCCCCCCAGTTACTGTGTGAGTGTAGGTGCTGAGAGTAACACTGAGGGACATTGGGAAGCTGTTACCCCCCAGTAACTGTGTGAGTGTAGGTGCTGAGAGTAACGCTGAGGGACATTGGGAAGCTGTTACCCCCCAGTTACTGTGTGAGTGTAGGTGCTGAGAGTAACACTGAGGGACAGTGGGAAGCTGTTACCCCCCAGTGACTGTGTGAGTGTAGGTGCTGAGAGTAACACTGAGGGACATTGGGAAGCTGTTACCACCCAGTTACTGTGTGAGTGTAGGTGCTGAGAGTAACACTGAGGGACAGTGGGAAGCTGTTACCCCCCAGTTACTGTGTGAGTGTAGGTGCTGAGGGTAACACTGAGGGACATTGGGAAGCTGTTACCCCCCAGTTACTGTGTGAGTGTAGGTGCTGAGAGTAACACTGAGGGACATTGGGAAGCTGTTACCCCCCAGTGACTGTGTGAGTGTAGGTGCTGAGAGTAACACTGAGGGACATTGGGAAGCTGTTACCCCCCAGATACTGTGTGAGTGTAGGTGCTGAGAGTAACACTGAGGGACATTGGGAAGCTGTTACCCCCCAGTTACTGTGTGGGTGTAAGTGCTGAGAGTAACACTGCGGGACATTGGGAAGCTGTTACCCCCCAGTTACTGTGTGAGTGTAGGTGATGAGAGTAACACTGAGGGACATTGGGAAGCTGTTACCCCCCCCAGTTACTGTGTGAGTGTAGGTGCTGAGAGTAACACTGAGGGACATTGGGAAGCTGTAAACCCCCAGTGACTGTGTGGGTGTAGGTGCTGAGGGTAACACTGAGGGACATTGGGAAGCTGTTACCCCCCAGTTACTGTGTGAGTGTAGGTGCTGAGAGTAACACTGAGGGACATTGGGAAGCTGTTACCCCCCAGTTACTGTGTGAGTGTAGGTGCTGAGAGTAACACTGAGGGACATTGGGAAGCTGTTACCCCCCAGATACTGTGTAAGTGTAAGTGCTGAGAGTAACACTGAGGGACATTGGGAAGCTGTTACCCCCCAGTTACTGTGTGAGTGTAAGTGCTGAGGGTAACACTGAGGGACATTGGGAAGCTGTTACCCCCCAGTGACTGTGTGAGTGTAGGTGCTGAGAGTAACACTGAGGGACATTGGGAAGCAGTTACCCCCCAGTTACTGTGTGAGTGTAGGTGCTGAGGGTAACACTGAGGGACATTGGGAAGCTGTTACCCCCCAGTGACTGTGTGAGTGTAGGTGCTGAGGGTAACACTGATGGACATTGGGAAGCTGTTACCCCCCCAGTTACTGTGTGAGTGTAGGTGCTGAGGGTAACACTGAGGGACATTGGGAAGCTGTTACCCCCCCAGTTACTGTGTGAGTGTAGGTGCTGAGGGTAACACTGAGGGACATTGGGAAGCTGTTACCCCCCCAGTTACTGTGTGAGTGTAGGTGCTGAGGGTAACACTGAGGGACATTGGGAAGCTGTTACCCTCCAGTTACTGTGTGAGTGTAGGTGCTGAGAGTAACACTGAGGGACATTGGGAAGCTGTTACCCCCCAGTTACTGTGTGAGTGTAGGTGCTGAGGGTAACACTGAGGGACATTGGGAAGCTGTAAACCCCCAGTGACTGTGTGAGTGTAGGTGCTGAGGGTAACACTGTGGGACATTGGGAAGCTGTTACCCCCCAGTTACTGTGTGAGTGTATGTGCTGAGAGTAACACTGAGGGACTTTGGGAAGCTGTTACCCCCCAGTTACTGTGTGAGTGTATGTGCTGAGAGTAACACTCAGGGACATTGGGAAGCTGTTACCCCCCAGTTACTGTGTGAGTGTAGGTGCTGAGGGTAACACTGAGGGACATTGGGAAGCTGTTACCCCCCAGTTACTGTGTGAGTGTAGGTGCTGAGAGTAACACTGAGGGACATTGGGAAGCTGTTACCCCCCAGTGACTGTGTGAGTGTAGGTGCTGAGAGTAACACTGAGGGACATTGGGAAGCTGTTACCCCCCAGATACTGTGTGAGTGTAGGTGCTGAGAGTAACACTGAGGGACATTGGGAAGCTGTTACCCCCCAGTTACTGTGTGGGTGTAAGTGCTGAGAGTAACACTGAGGGACATTGGGAAGCTGTTACCCCCCAGTTACTGTGTGAGTGTAGGTGATGAGAGTAACACTGAGGGACATTGGGAAGCTGTTACCCCCCCAGTTACTGTGTGAGTGTAGGTGCTGAGAGTAACACTGAGGGACATTGGGAAGCTGTAAACCCCCAGTGACTGTGTGGGTGTAGGTTCTGAGGGTAACACTGAGGGACATTGGGAAGCTGTTACCCCCCAGTTACTGTGTGAGTGTAGGTGCTGAGAGTAACACTGAGGGACATTGGGAAGCTGTTACCCCCCAGTTACTGTGTGAGTGTAGGTGCTGAGAGTAACACTGAGGGACATTGGGAAGCTGTTACCCCCCAGATACTGTGTAAGTGTAAGTGCTGAGAGTAACACTGAGGGACATTGGGAAGCTGTTACCCCCCAGTTACTGTGTGAGTGTAAGTGCTGAGGGTAACACTGAGGGACATTGGGAAGCTGTTACCCCCCAGTGACTGTGTGAGTGTAGGTGCTGAGAGTAACACTGAGGGACATTGGGAAGCTGTTACCCCCCAGTTACTGTGTGAGTGTAGGTGCTGAGGGTAACACTGAGGGACATTGGGAAGCTGTTACCCCCCAGTGACTGTGTGAGTGTAGGTGCTGAGGGTAACACTGATGGACATTGGGAAGCTGTTACCCCCCCAGTTACTGTGTGAGTGTAGGTGCTGAGGGTAACACTGAGGGACATTGGGAAGCTGTTACCCCCCAGTGACTGTGTGAGTGTAGGTGCTGAGGGTAACACTGAGGGACATTGGGAAGCTGTTACCCCCCCAGTTACTGTGTGAGTGTAGGTGCTGAGGGTAACACTGTGGGACATTGGGAAGCTGTTACCCCCCAGTTACTGTGTGGGTGTAGGTGCTGAGGGTAACACTGATGGACATTGGGAAGCTGTTACCCCCCCAGTTACTGTGTGAGTGTAGGTGCTGAGGGTAACACTGAGGGACATTGGGAAGCTGTTACCCTCCAGTTACTGTGTGAGTGTAGGTGCTGAGAGTAACACTGAGGGACATTGGGAAGCTGTTACCCCCCAGTTACTGTGTGAGTGTAGGTGCTGAGGGTAACACTGAGGGACATTGGGAAGCTGTAAACCCCCAGTGACTGTGTGAGTGTAGGTGCTGAGGGTAACACTGTGGGACATTGGGAAGCTGTTACCCCCCAGTTACTGTGTGAGTGTATGTGCTGAGAGTAACACTCAGGGACATTGGGAAGCTGTTACCCCCCAGTTACTGTGTGAGTGTAGGTGCTGAGGGTAACACTGAGGGACATTGGGAAGCTGTTACCCTCCAGTTACTGTGTGGGTGTAGGTGCTGAGGGTAACACTGAGGGACATTGGGAAGCTGTTACCCCCCAGTTACTGTGTGAGTGTAGGTGCTGAGGGTAACACTGAGGGACATTGGGAAGCTGTTACCCCCCAGTGACTGTGTGAGTGTAGGTGCTGAGAGTAACACTGAGGGACATTGGGAAGCTGTTACCACCCAGTTACTGTGTGGGTGTAGGTGCTGAGAGTAACACTGAGGGACATTGGGAAGCTGTTACCCCCCAGTTACTGTGTGAGTGTAGGTGCTGAGGGTAACACTCAGGGACATTGGGAAGCTGTTACCCCCCAGTGACTGTGTGAGTGTAGGTGCTGAGGGTAACACTGAGGGACATTGGGAAGCTGTTACCCCCCAGTAACTGTGTGAGTGTAGGTGCTGAGAGTAACACTGAGGGACATTGGGAAACTGTTACCCCCCAGTTACTGTGTGAGTGTAGGTGCTGAGAGTAACACTGAGGGACATTGGGAAGCTGTTACCCTCCCAGTTACTGTGTGAGTGTAGGTGCTGAGAGTAACACTGAGGGACATTGTGAAGCTGTTACCCCCCACAGTGACTGTGTGAGTGCAGAGCTCCAAGTGTTGAGCTGAATGACAGCTCCCGAGTCCATCCGTCTGGTCCTACACTGACCAATCCTGTCCCTGCTTGTTAGGCAGCCGGGGAATGTTATTTGCAGCTCAGATCACTTCCTGTTTTGTGACTGCAACGTACCACACTGTGCACTGTTGGGTGCTGAAGCTGATGTTGCATCTGGGGTGTGTCTCATCTAAGGCCCGGGAATTGCAGACCGGGTTACTCTTGACATTCCTGTGTCAGTGGGAATGCTATGGGAAGCACACCTTTCCCACCCACATCATAGAGCCTTTCATCCCTGGCACACCAGCCACACTGCGTTGGACTCAAATTTCCTGAAGGTGTTTGGTATGGTTTCCTTTATTGGTCAGAGTATTGAGTACAGGAGTTGGGAGGTCATGTTGAGGCTGTACAGGGCATTGGTTAGGCCACTGTTGGAATATTACGTGCAATTCTGGTCTCCTTCCTATCGGAAGGATGTTGTGAAACTTGAAAGGGTTCAGAAAAGATTTACAAGGATGTCGCCAGGGTTGGAGGATCTGAGCTACAGGGAGAGGCTGAACAGGCTGGGGCTGTTTTCCCTGGAGCGTCGGAGGCTGAGGGGTGACCTTATAGAGGTTTACAAAATCATGAGGGGCATGGATAGGGTAAAGAAACAAGGTCTTTTCCCTGGGGTCAGGGAGTCCAGAACTAGAGGGCATAGGTTTAGGGTGAGAGGGGAAAGATATAAAAGAGACCTAAGGGGCGACTTTTTCACACAGAGGGTGGTACGTGTATGGAATGAGCTGCCAGAGGATGTGGTGAAGGCTGGTACAATTACAACATTTAAAAGGCATCAGGATGGGTATATGAATAGGAAGGGTTTGGAGGGATATGGGCCGGGTGCTGGCAGGTGGGACTAGATTGGGTTGGGATATCTGGGCGGGTTGGACCAAAGGGTCTGTACATGTCTATGGCTCTCTAACTCTAATTCCCATGGGTTCCTGGATTCCCTACTGAATCATACAGACCAGACAGACTGCAGTTAACTCTGCTGACCAGCGTGGTTCGTTCCTCACCTCCTTTCAGGATTGACTCTTACTTTGAGTTGGAGCACTGTCTCACTGCAAGAGGTTGTGCCGGGTTTTACTGGAATAGAGTGGAACTAGGTATAGAATGTTGGCATTGAGAAATTCAACTTTCTTTGGGGTGTTGACAGGGGGGTAGGTGTGGGGGTGATTGCTTCCCCTGTGTAATCTCAGAGTAAAGGGTCGCACCTTTCAGACAGGGATGGGGCGGAGGAGATGTTCACCTTGCACGAGTCCACTGGGTAGGCCTCAGGCTGGAGTATGGAGTCCCAGGTGTGGTTGGGGAAGCTGTGAGCGCCCGAGGAGGGGTGGGGGGGGGGAACAGGGCAGAAGCGATTTGCAAGGGATGGTTCCAGGGATGCGGAAGGTCAGCGGTGAGCGCAGGTTGAAGAAGGTGCGAGCGGTCCACTCCCTGGAGAGAGAGAGGGAGGTGGGGGGAAAAGCTGAGGCGAGAGGTTTGCAGAGCTGTGAGCGGGCTGCAGGGAGCAGGCGAGGGTGGGGGGGGGGGAAGAGAAACTCGGTGAAAGAATAAAGAGGGTGGGGGGGGGTGGAGGGGAAGTGCTACCTGGAAATGTGATGGAGGTAAGTTCGGTTGAGGGGTTATTGTCCTTGATGTTAAAGATGGAGAAAAGGCAGGAGGTGGGATAGAACCGGTGCAGGCACGATGGGCCGAATCGCCTCGGTCTGCTGCTGTGTCTGCACTGATCGTACAGAGGTGATCTCCGTCCGCATTCCCCCCACCCCCCAACAACCCCGAACCCATTCCATAAAAGCCCCTGCTCACCCTGCATTGCCCGGTGTTGGTTCCCTGACTGTGGGTCTGTCACACTGGGATCTCTCTATCTCTCCGGGCAGCTACCTGATAGACCGGGGGGTCTGCTACTTGGTGCTGTGCGAGGGGAACTACGCCAAAAGGCTGGCTTACGCCTTTCTGGATGACCTTCAGGCTGAGTTCAGTGAGCTGTACATCAGGAAGGTCGCCACTGTCTCCAGACCCTACGTTTTCATCGAGTTTGGTGAGTGAGTGGGCGATGCTGGGGGAGTGGGGGGGGGGTGGGGGGGGATACGGATGGAGAAAACCCAGAGGGGAGGGGGATGGCTGGGAGGTTGGGTGGAGGATCCAACCACCCACCCCGTGGTGCGTAACCCGCAGCCAGATCCGCCCTTTGCCAGGAGAACTCCCGCTCGGTCTCGGCACAGACGGACCGCTTGTTCCCAGAGAACGGGGCGTGCCAACCCGTTCCTGGCCTGGGTTAGCCCCCATCACCACCCTTCCCCCCCAACCCCCACCCCCCACCCCCCCCCCGCCACCGTTGTCAAGGTGGCAGGCTGAGAGAGAGTGGGGGGGGGAGAGCTGTCGGAGGCTTCCATGCTGCAGTCACCAGGACAAAATCGCAAGAATCCCAAATTCCGACTGGAGCACAGGGACAAGGGGTGGGGACCATGGTTCCTGAGTGCATTCGCCATGGCAAGGCCCCGACCAACCTGTTGACAATCTGACCCCTCAGCTGACCACCTAGCCAAACAGCAGCCTTTTCCCATTCAACATAAACACTTGCTCCCCCTGATAAATTGGCATTCTTGCAAAGGTCCTGATGAGGGTCAGGATGGCTCTTTTGTTTTTTGCAGAATAAATGTCTGGGGGTTGACCTCACTTGAGATTAGAATTAGATTCCGTACAGTGTGGAAATAGGCCCTTCAGCCCAACAAGTCCACACCAATCCTCTGAAGAGTAACCTGCCCAGACCCATTCCCCGGACCTATTGCCCCTGGCCAATCCACCCTGACCTACACATCCCTGAACACTATGGGACAATGTAGCACGGCCAATCCACCCTAACCTACACATCACTGAACACTATGGGACAATTTAGCACGGCCAATCCACCCTAACCTGCACATCCCTGAACACTATGGGACAATTTAGCACGGTCAATCCACCCTAACCTACACATCCCTGAACACGATGGGACAATGTAGCACGGCCAATCCACCCTAACCTACACATCCCTGAACACGATGGGACAACTTAGCACGGCCAATCCACCCTAACCTACACATCCCTGAACACTATGGGACAATGTAGCACGGCCAATCCACCCTAACCTACACATCCCTGAACACGATGGGACAATTTAGCACGGCCAATCCACCCTAACCTACACATCCCTGAACACTATGGGACAATTTAGCACGACCAATCCACCCTAACCTACACATCCCTGAACACTATGGGACAATTTAGCACGGCCAATCCACCCTAACCTACACATCCCTGAACACTATGGGACAATTTAGCACGGCCAATCCACCCTAACCTACACATCCCTGAACACTATGGGACAATGTAGCACGGCCAATCCACCCTAACCTACACATCCCTGAACACTATGGGACAATGTAGCACGGCCAATCCACCCTAACCTACACATCCCTGAACACTATGGGACAATTTAGCACGGCCAATCCACCCTAACCTACACATCCCTGAACACTATGGGACAATTTAGCACGGCCAATCCACCCTAACCTACACATCCCTGAACACTATGGGAAAATTTAGCACGGCCAATTCACCCTAACCTACACATCCCTGAACACTATGGGACAATTTAGCACGGACAATCCACCCTAACCTACACATCCCTGAACACTATGGGACAATTTAGCACGGCCAATCCACCCTAACCTACACATCCCTGAACACTATGGGACAATTTAGCACGGCCAATCCACGCTAACCTACACATCCCTGAACACGATGGGGCAATTTAGCACGGCCAATCCACCCTAACCTACACATCCCTGAACACTATGGGACAATTTAGCACGGCCAATCCACCCTAACCTACACATCCCTGAACACTATGGGACAATGTAGCACGGCCAATCCACCCTATCCTACACATCCCTGAACACTATGGGGCAATTTAGCACGGCCAATCCACCCTAACCTGCACATCCCTGAACACTATGGGACAATTTAGCACGGTCAATCCACCCTAACCTACACATCCCTGAACACTATGGGACAATGTAGCACGGCCAATCCACCCTAACCTACACATCCCTGAACACGATTGGGACAATTTAGCACGGCCAATCCACCCTAACCCACACATCCCTGAACTCTATGGGACAATTTAGCACGGCCAATCCACCCTAACCTACACATCCCTGAACACTATGGGACAATGTAGCACGGCCAATCCACCCTAACCTACACATCCCTGAACACTATGGGACAATTTAGCACGGCCAATCCACCCTAACCTACACATCCCTGAACACTATGGGACAATGTAGCACGGCCAATCCACCCTAACCTACACATCCCTGAACACTATGGGGCAATTTAGCACGGCCAATCCACCCTAACCGACACATCCCTGAACACTATGGGACAATTTAGCATGGCCAATCCACCCTAACCTGCACATCCCTGAACACTATGGGACAATTTAGCACGGCCAATCCACCCTAACCTACACATCCCTGAACACTATGGGACAATGTAGCACGGCCAATCCACCCTAACCTACACATCCCTGAACACTATGGGACAATTTAGCACGGCCAATCCACCCTAACCCACACATCCCTGAACACTATGGGACAATTTAGCACGGCCAATCCACCCTAACCTACACATCCCTGAACACTATGGGACAATTTAGCACGGCCAATCCACCCTAACCAACACATCCCTGAACACTATGGGACAATTTAGCACGGCCAATCCACCCTAACCTGCACATCCCTGAACACTATGGGACAATTTAGCACGGCCAATCCACCCTAACCTACACATCCCTGAACACTATGGGACAATTTGGCACGGCCAATCCACCCTAACCTACACATCCCTGAACACTATGGGACAATTTAGCACGGCCAATCCACCCCGACCTGCGCATCTTTGGACTGAGGGAGTACCTCGGGGAAACCCACGCAGACACGGGGAGGGGGGGTAGAATGTGTAACCTTCACACAGACAGTCGCCCGAGGCTGGGCCTGGCGCCGTCAGGCAGCGGTGCTAACCACTGAGCCACTGTGCAACCCCTCAACCCCTCTTTTTGTTGTTGTTTGAAAAGAGCTGAGTGCGGGATGTTTGAGCGTCTGTTTCCCCCCCCCCACCCCCCACACCCCCACCAACCTTGCGGGATGCACAGCGTTGGAGTGGTCTAACGAACGTCCGACTGGGAGGTGCCCGCGTCAGTGGCAGACTGTCCCACCCTCAGTTTACTCCCTGAGCTTGTTGGGTGGGGGGTGGGGAGTGTCGGGGGGTGGGGGGGGGTCGGTGGAGAGGGAGCAGGACCTTCTGGCTGTGGGACCCAGGTGGTTTAATCACACGAGGGTGGGGGGGTGAGGGAGGGGGAATTTCAGGAGGAGGACGGGGGTGGGGGTGAGGGAGGGGGAATTTCAGGAGCAGGACGGGGGTGGGGGGTGAGGGAGGGGGAATTTCAGGAGGAGGACGAGGGTGGGGGGGTGAGGGAGGGGGAATTTCAGGAGCAGGACGGGGGTGAGGGAGGGGGATTTTCAGGAGCAGGATGGGGGTGAGGGAGGGGGATTTTCAGGAGCAGGACGGGGGTGAGGGAGGGGGAATTTCAGGAGGAGGACGAGGGTGGGGGTGGGTGGTGGAGGGGTGAGGGAGGAGGACGAGGGCGAGGATGGGGGGGGGTGAGGGAGGAGGACGAGGGTGGGGGTGGGTGGTGGGGGTGGTGAGGGAGGAGGACGAGGGCGGGGGTGGGGGGGGGGTGAGGGAGGAGGACGAGGGCGGGGGTGGGGGGGGTGAGGGAGGAGGACGAGGGCGGGGGTGGGGGGGGGGGTGAGGGAGGAGGACGAGGGCGGGGGTGGGGCGGGGGTGAGGGAGGAGGACGAGGGTGGGGGTGGGTGGTGGGGGGGGTGAGGTAGGAGGACGAGGGCGGGGGTGGGGGTGGGGGAGGAGGACGAGGGCGGGGGTGGGTGGTGGGGGGGTGGTGAGGGAGGAGGACGAGGGTGGGGGTGGGTGGTGGGGGAGGAGGACGAGGGTGGGGGTGGGTGGTGGGGGGGGGTGAGGGAGGAGGACGAGGGCGGGGGTGGGGGTGAGGGAGGAGGACGAGGGCGGGGGTGGGGGGGGTGAGGGAGGAGGACGAGGGCGGGGGTGGGGGTGGGGGGTTGGTGAGGGAGGAGGACGAGGTTGGGGGTGGTGGGGGGGGGGTGAGGGAGGAGGACGAGGGTGGGGGTGGGGGTGGGGGGTTGGTGAGGGAGGAGGACGAGGGCGGGGGTGGGGTGAGGGAGGAGGACGAGGGCGGGGGTGGGTGTGGGGGGGGGTGAGGGAGGAGGACGAGGGCGGGGGTGGGGTGAGGGAGGAGGACGAGGGTGGGGGTGGGGGGTGGGGGTGGGGGGTGGGGGTGAGGGAGGAGGACGAGGGCGGGGGTGGGGGTGGGGGGTTGGTGAGGGAGGAGGACGAGGGCGGGGGTGGGGGTGGGGGTAGGGGGGTGAGGGAGGAGGACGAGGGCGGGGGTGGGGTGAGGGAGGAGGACGAGGGCGGGGGTGGGGGTGGGGGGGGGTGAGGGAGGAGGACGAGGGCGGGGGTGGGGGTGGGGGGTTGGTGAGGGAGGAGGACGAGGGCGGGGGTGGGGGTGGGGGTAGGGGGGTGAGGGAGGAGGACGAGGGCGGGGGTGGGGTGAGGGAGGAGGACGAGGGCGGGGGTGGGGGTGGGGGGGGGTGAGGGAGGAGGACGAGGGCGGGGGTGGGGTGAGGGAGGAGGACGAGGGTGGGGGTGGGGGTGGGGGTGGGGGTGAGGGAGGAGGACGAGGGCGGGGGTGGGGGTGGGGGGGGTGAGGGAGGAGGACGAGGGCGGGGGTGGGAGTGGGGGGGGGGAGTGAGGGAGGAGGACGAGGGCGGGGGTGGGGGTGGGGGTGGGGGAGGAGGACGAGGGCGGGGGTGGGTGTTGGGGGGGGGTGAGGGAGGAGGACGAGGGTGGGGGTGGGGGTGGGGGTGGGGGGGGGTGAGGGAGGAGGACGAGGGCGGGGGTGGGTGTTGGGGGGGGGTGAGGGAGGAGGACGAGGGTGGGGGTGGGGGTGGGGGGGGGTGAGGGAGGAGGACGAGGGCGGGGGTGGGTGTTGGGGGGGGTGAGGGAGGAGGACGAGGGCGGGGGTGGGAGTGGGGGGGGGGGGAGTGAGGGAGGAGGACGAGGGCGGGGGTGGGGGTGGGGGTGGGGGGTGAGGGAGGAGGACGAGGGCGGGGGTGGGTGTGGGGGTGGGGGAGGAGGACGAGGGCGGGGGTGGGGGGTTGGTGAGGGAGGAGGACGAGGGCGGGGGTGGGGTGAGGGAGGAGGACGAGGGCGGGGGTTGTGGGGGTGAGGGAGGAGGACGAGGGCGGGGGTGGGTGGTGGGGGGGGGTGAGGGAGGAGGACGAGGGTGTGTGGTGGGGGTGGGGTTGGGGGTGAGGGAGGAGGACGAGGGTGGGGGTGGGTGGTGGGGGGGGGGGTGAGGGAGGAGGACGAGGGCAGGGGTGGGGGTGGGGTTGGGGGTGAGGGAGGAGGACGAGGGTGGGGGTGGGTGTTGGGGGGGGTGAGGGAGGAGGACGAGGGCGGGGGTGGGTGTTGGGGGGGGGTGAGGGAGGAGGACGAGGGCGGGGGTGGGGGGTGAGGGAGGAGGACGAGGGCGGGGGTGGGTGTTGGGGGGGGGTGAGGGAGGAGGACGAGGGCGGGGGTGGGGGTGGGGGGGGGTGAGGGAGGAGGACGAGGGTGTGTGGTGGGGGTGGGGGGGTGAGGGAGGAGGACGAGGGCGGGGGTGGGGGTGGGGGGGGGTGAGGGAGGAGGACGAGGGTGTGTGGTGGGGGTGGGGGGGTGAGGGAGGAGGACGAGGGCGGGGTTGGGGGTGGGGGGATGAGGGAGGAGGACGAGGGCGGGGGGTGGGTGTTGGGGGATGAGGGAGGAGGACGAGGGCGGGGGTGGGTGTTGGGGGGGTGAGGGAGGAGGACGAGGGCGGGGGTGGGGGTGGGGGGATGAGGGAGGAGGACGAGGGCGGGGGTGGGGGTGGGGGGATGAGGGAGGAGGACGAGGGCGGGGGTGGGTGTTGGGGGATGAGGGAGGAGGACGAGGGCGGGGGTGGGTGTTGGGGGGGGGTGAGGGAGGAGGACGAGGGCGGGGGTGGGTGTTGGGGGGGGTGAGGGAGGAGGACGAGGGTGGGGGTGGGTGTTGGGGGGGGATGAGGGAGGAGGACGAGGGCGGGGGTGGGTGTTGGGGGGGGTGAGGGAGGAGGACGAGGGCGGGGGTGGGGGTGGGGGGGATGAGGGAGGAGGACGAGGGCGGGGGTGGGGGTGGGGGGGGTGAGGGAGGAGGACGAGGGCGAGGGTGGGGGTGGGGGTGGGAGTGAGGGAGGAGGACGAGGGCGGGGGAGGGTGGTGGGGGTGGGGTGAGGGAGGAGGACGAGGGTGGGGGTGGGTGTTGGGGGGGTGAGGGAGGAGGACGAGGGTGGGGGTGGGGGGGTGAGGGAGGAGGACGAGGGCGGGGGTGGGGGGGTGAGGGAGGAGGACGAGGGTGGGGGTGGGTGGTGGGGGGGTGAGGGAGGAGGACGAGGGCGGGGGTGGGGTGAGGGATGAGGACGAGGGTGGGGGTGGGGGGGTGAGGGAGGAGGACGAGGGCGGGGGTGGGGTGAGGGAGGAGGACGAGGGCGGGGGGTGGGGTGAGGGAGGAGGACGAGGGCGGGGGTGGGGGGGTGAGGGAGGAGGACGAGGGCGGGGGTGGGGGGTGGGGGGGTGAGGGAGGAGGACGAGGGCGGGGAGGGGGTAGGGGGGTGAGGGAGGAGGACGAGGGCGAGGGTGGGGGTGGGGGTGGGAGTGAGGGAGGAGGACGAGGGCGGGGGTGGGTGGTGGGGGTGGGGTGAGGGAGGAGGACGAGGGCGGGGTTTGGGGGGGTGAGGGAGGAGGACGAGGGCGGGGGTGGGGGATGAGGGAGGAGGACGAGGGCGGGGGTGGGTGTTGGGGGGGGGTGAGGGAGGAGGACGAGGGCGGGGGTGGGGTGAGGGAGGAGGACGAGGGTGGGGGTGGGGGGGTGAGGGAGGAGGAC
>NC_092768.1:9239379-9281631 GCF_047496795.1 Chiloscyllium punctatum | reverse complement strand
TCCACCTTCCCCATCCCCCCTTCACCCTCCCCCCGTCCACCCTTCCCCATCCCCCCTCCAACCTCCCCCCGTCCCACCCTTCCCCATCCCCCCTCCAACCTCCCCCCGTCCACCCTTCCCCATCCCCCCCCACCCTCCCCGCCGTCCACCCAACCCCCCTCTCCATCCCCCCCACCTTCCCCCCTCCATCCCCACCCACCCTTCCCCTTCCACCCTCCATCCCCCCCCCATCCCCGAGAGGGGGGATGGAGAGGGGGGCGAATGGAGAGGGGGTGATGGGGGGGGGATGGGTGGAGAGTGGGTGTGTGTGTGTGTGTGGGTGGGTGGGGGTGTGTGTGGGTGGGGTGTGTGGGTGGGTGGGGTGTGTGTGAGTGTGTGTGTGTGTGTGGGTGGGTGGGGGTGTGTGTGAGTGTGTGTGTGTGTGGGTGGGGGGGGTGTGTGTGTGTGTGTGGGTGGGTGGGGGTGTGTGTGGGTGGGGTGTGTGGGTGGGTGGGGTGTGTGTGTGTGTGTGTGTGTGGGTGGGGGTGTGCTGGGCGGTGACCCTGATGCCTGTCTGTCTCTCCCCCATGTTCCAGAATTCCAGCGGAGGCCGGTGTGAGATCCCCAGCTCCTGTGGGATCCTGCCATGCAGGAACGGTGGTCTCTGTGTCTCGGGACGCTGCGTCTGTCCTCCCGGCTTCGGGGGTCCGGGACTGCTCGGCTGCGGAAGGCTGCACCCAGGAGGGGGACGCCGACTGTCGGAGTGGGGGAAGGCCCCCCTGCCCGGGAGGAGGAGGGGGGGACACCGGGTCCCGGGGCGTTCCCACTCGCTGTCCCGACCCTCCGGGGGAGGAGGATGACCAGGGGGTTAGCGGCTGCCCCTCCCGGCGATGCCAGGACCTTGCGGGAGACGGTAGGTGCGACGCGGCCTGCGATGGGCCGTCCTGTGGCTGGGGATGGGGGTGACTGCCCCGGGGACCCCCTGGTGGAGGTGCCCCCACCGCCATCACTGCCGCCCCCGCTTCCGGGACACCGCCTGCGACCGGGAGTGTGACACCGCCCAGTGCCAGTTCGACGTTTCGACCTGCCTGACCAGCACAGGCCCTGCAAGTGAGTGAGCGTCGCCCGCGGTGGGCCGCCAGTGTGGCACGGGGGGGTGGGGGGGGGGGGGGGGGTGGTGGGTGTGTGTGTGCGTGTGGACCCCTCCCTCCCCCGGGGAAGCCGAGACCCCACCCCGCACCCCGGAAACCTGACCCGGTTCCGGTTCTGTGGGGCAAGTTATCGTGGCCAACCCACCCTCACCGGCACATCCGAACTCAGGCCTGCCGTCGGCGCACAGCAAGATCCCGAAGGGAAACGCCGTCCGTTCGGCGGCACCGCCCGGTGGGAGCATGGGAGAGCCGGGCTCCCTGTGGGACACGTCAACCTCACCGCCCCCCCCCCCCCCCCCCCCCCGCCCATCCCCACTGAGAGGCTGAGGCAGGGAGAGGGCTTGAAGGGGAAACTCCAGGGAACTTCCAGGGTACTGATCGGAACTTCCATCAGTGCTGGAGAACTCGGAGAGGGGTTAGAGGCAAACGCCCCATAGAGTCCCGACAGCGTGGAAACAGGCCCTTCGGCCCGACAAGTCCACACCGACCCTCTGAAGGGCAACCCACCGACATCCATTCCCCCACTCTATATATTTACCTGATGCACCTAACCTACACATCCCTGAACACTATGGGACAATATATCACGGTCAATCCACCCTAACCTACACATCCCTGAACACTATGGGACAATATATCACGGTCAATCCACCCTAACCCACACATCCTGAACACTACGGACAATTTAGCACGGCCAATCCACCCTAACCTACACATCCTGAACACTATGGGACAATTTAGCACGGCCAATCCACCCTAACCTACACATCCCTGAACACTATAGGACAATTTAGCACGGCCAATCCACCCTAACCTACACATCCCTGAACACTACGGGACAATTTAGCACGGCCAATCCACCCTAACCTACACATCCCTGAACACTATGGGACAATGTAGCACGGCCAATCCACCCTAACCCACACATCCCTGAACACTGTGGGACAATTTAGCACGGCCAATCCACCCTAACCTACACATCCCTGAACACTATGGGACAATTTAGCATGGCCAATCCACCCTAACCTACACATCCCTGAACACTATGGGACAATGTAGCACGGCCAATCACCCTAACCTACACATCCCTGAACACTATGGGACAATTTAGCACGGCCAATCCACCCTAACCTACACATCCCTGAACACTATGGGACAATGTAGCACGGCCAATCCACCCTAACCTACACATCCCTGAACACTATGGGACAATGTAGCACGGCCAAGTCCACCCTAACCTACACATCCCTTGAACACTATGGGACAATGTAGCACGGCCAATCCACCCTGACCTACACATCCCTGAACACTATGGACAATGTAGCACGGCCAATCCACCCCGACCTACACATCCCTGAACACTACGGGACAATGTAGCACGGCCAATCCACCCTAACCTACACATCCCTGAACACTATGGGACAATGCAGCACGGCCAATCCACCCCTAACCTACACATCCCTGAACACTATGGGACAATGCAGCACGGCCAATCCACCCTAACCTACACATCCTGAACACTATGGGACAATGCAGCACGGCCAATCCACCCTAACCTACACATCCCTGAACACTATGGGACAATTTAGCACGGCCAATCCACCCTAACGTACACATCCCTGAACACTATGGGACAATTTAGCACGGCCAATCCACCCTAACCTGCACATCCCTGAACACTATGGGACAATGTAGCACGGCCAATCCACCCTAACCCACACATCCCTGAACACTATGGGACAATGTAGCATGGCCAATCCACCCTAACCTACACATCCCTGAACACTATGGGACAATGTAGCATGGCCAATCCACCCTAACCCACACATCCCTGAACACTATGGGACAATGTAGCATGGCCAATCCACCCTAACCTGCACATCCCTGAACACTGTGGGACAATGTAGCACGGCCAATCCACCCTAACCTACACATCCCTGAACACTATGGGGCAATTCCCCATGGCCAATCCACCCTAACCTACACATCCCTGAACACTATGGGACAATTTAGCACGGCCAATCCACCCTAACCTACACACCCCTGAACACTATGGGACAATTTAGCACGGCCAATCCACCCTAACCTACACATCACTGATCACTATGGGACAATTTAGCACGGCCAATCCACCCTAACCTACACATCCCTGAACACTATGGGACAATTTAGCACGGCCAATCCACCCTAACCTACACACCCCTGAACACTATGGGACAATTTAGCACGGCCAATCCACCCTAACCTACACATCCCTGAACACTATGGGACAATTTAGCACGGCCAATCCACCCTAACCTACACATCCCTGAACACTATGGGACAATGTAGCACGGCCAATCCACCCTAACCTACACATCCCTGAACACTATGGGACAATTTAGCACGGCCAATCCACCCTAACCTACACATCCCTGAACACTATGGGACAATGTAGCACGGCCAATCCACCCTAACCTACACATCCCTGAACACTATGGGACAATTTAGCACGGCCAATCCACCCTAACCTACACATCCCTGAACACTACGGGACAATTTAGCATGGCCAATTCCACCCTAACCTACACATCCCTGAACACTACGGGACAATTTAGCACGGCCAATTCCACCCTAACCTTACACATCCCTGAACACTATGGGACAATTAGCACGGCCAATTCCACCCTAACCTACACATCCCTGAACACTATGGGACAATTTAGCACGGCCAATCCACCCTAACCTACACATCCCTGAACACTATGGGACAATGTAGCACGGCCAATCCACCCTAACCTACACATCCCTGAACACTATGGGACAATTTAGCACGGCCAATCACCCTAACCTACACATCCCTGAACACTACGGGACAATTTAGCATGGCCAATTCCACCCTAACCTACACATCCCTGAACACTACGGGACAATTTAGCACGGCCAATTCCACCCTAACCTACACATCCCTGAACACTATGGGACATTTAGCATGGCCAATCCACCCTAACCTGTGTGTGTGTGTGTGTGTGTGTGTGTGTCTGTGTCCGTGCGTGTATATCTATCTCTGTGTGTGCGAGGGTGTGTGTGTCTGTGCGTGTGTTTGTGTTTCTGTCTGTGTGTGTGGGTGGGTGCATTTATGTGTCTGTGTGTGTGCGTGTGTGGCTATCTCTGTGTGTGTCTGCGTGTGTGCGTCTGTCCGCTTGTGTGTGTGTCTGTGTGTGTCCCTGTGTGTGTGTGGGTGCATGTGAGTGTGTCTGTCTGTGTGTGTGTGTGTTTGTGTGTGTGTCCATCTGTGTCTGTGCGGGTGCATGTGTGTGTGTGTGTGTCTGTGTGAGTGCGTGTGTGTGTGTATGTGTGTCTGTGTGTGTGTGTGTGAGTGTGGGTGTGTGTGTGTGAGTGTGTGTGTGGGTGCATGTGTGTGTCTGTGTCTGTGTCCGTCCGTCTGTGTGTGTGTGTGTGTCTGTGTCCGTCCGTCTGTGTGTCTGTGTGTGTCTGTGTCCCGTCCGTCTGTGTGTGTGGTGTGTGTGTTCTGTGTGTGTGTGTGTGAGTGTGTGTGTGTGTGTGTGTGTCTGTGTGTGAGGAGTGTGTGGTGTGTATGTGTTTCTGTGTGTGTGTGTGAGTGTGTGTCTGTGTGTGTCCCTGTGTGTGTGTGTGGGTGCATGTGTGTGTGTTTGTGTCCGTCTGTGTGTGTGTGTGTGTCCGTGTTTGTGTCTGTGTGTCCGTCCGTCTGTGTGTGTGTGTCCGTGTTTGTGTCTGTGTGTCCGTCCGTCTGTGTGTGTGTGTCTCTCTGAGTCCATGACTTTGTCTCTTACCGTTTCCCTCTGTTTGTTCTCTCTGTTGCCCGTCCCCTCCCTCTCCCTCCCCTCCCCTCCCCACCCTCCTGCCACCCTCCCTGTACAGCCCTGCATATGGGACCTACTGTCAGCACCACTACAATGACGGACACTGTGACCGGGGCTGCAGCTCTGCCAGCTGTGGCTGGGATGGCACTGACTGCCAGCGGCCAGAGGAGGAGAGGAGGGGGGGAGGAGGAGAGGAGGTGGGAGGAGGGGGTTTCGCCGGTGGTACCCTGGTGCTGGTGACCGGCCTGACCCCCGGGGAGCTGCGCGGCTCCCTCTCCAGCTTCCTATGGAGTCTGGGCCTGGCCCTGCACTCAGCCGTCAGGGTGAGAAGTCACCAGGGGGTCGCGACATGATCTACCCTTACCGAGGGCACCAGGACCTGGACGCGCTGGTGCTGCTGGTCTACAACGTCAGCAGCACCCAGGGGAACCGCCGGCAGGTCCAGGGAGCTCGGCCGTGACAACACCGAGGAGGAGGACCAGGGGGAGGAGGAAGGGGGACCTGAGGCCATTGGGTAAGTACACACCTCCAACCCCAACACCCAGTGCTGGACGGGACATTGGTCAGGCCACTGTTGGAATATTGTGTGCAATTCTGGTCTCCTTCCTATCGGAAAGATGTTGTGAAACCTGAAAGGGTTCAGAAAAGATTTACAAGGATGTTGCCAGGATTGGAGGATCTGAGCTACAGGGAGAGGCTGAACAGGCTGGGGCTGTTTTCCCTGGAGCGTCGGAGGCTGAGGGGTGACCTTATCGAGGTTTATAAAATCATGAGGGGCATGGATAGGGTAAATAGACAAAGTCTTTTCCCTTGGGGTAGGGGAGTCCAGAGCTAGAGGGCATAGGTTTAGGGTGAGAGGGGAAAGATATAAAAGAGACCTAAGGGGCAACGTTTTCACACAGAGGGTGGTATGTGTATGGAATGAGCTGCCAGAGGATGTGGTGGAGGCTGGTACAATTACAACATTTAAGAGGCATTTGGATGGGATATGGGCTGGGTGCTGGCAGGTGGGACTAGATTGGGTTGGGATATCTGGGGTCAGCATGGACGGGTTGGACTGAAGGGTCTGTTTCCGTGCTGTAATTCTCTGTGAGTGTATAATGAGTGGGTGGGATTGAGAAGATTTGGGTGCATATCACTTGAGCTAACAGTGAAGGAGCAGTACAGCAAGGCAGACAGTGCCCCGGGTGGTATTAACGCGGCCGCAGAGCAGGGAGGTGACATTGATCTTCTACAAGAACCCTGTTCGACCTCAGTTATGGGGAGATGGGGGGGGGGGGGGGGGAAGGTCCATTCTCTCTGTGGGAGAGTCCAGGGTCAGAGGTCATCAGCTCAGGGCAAGGGGGTTTGCACATTTTACGTCAGAGATGAGGAAGAGTTACCCCTGTCAGAGGGGAGTGACTCGTAGGAAAGACGTGGACCCATTGAAGAGAGAGCAGGAGAGATCCGCAAGAAAGGGTGTAGGCATGAGGCATTCAACGACGGGGATAGATCAAGGCAGCCAGACAGACCATTGGAGACGAGAGGCGATTGGAGGAGATCCGATTGGAGCTTGTCAAAACATAGAGGGAGGTGCCACATACAGGGGGGAGTTGGGGGGGGCGGGTGGGGGCAGCTGTACCCACCAGGATTACGGACAAAACGTCATGGGTTCAGAGCCATTTGCGAAAGAAGTGAAACGCGATGCAGTGGAAACATATTTTTCAACCTGGTGGGTGGTCAGAGTCGATGCTGGAAAAGCACGGGCTGGTCAGGCAACATCCAAGGAGCAGCAGAGTCAACGTTTCAGGCATAAGCCCCTCATCAGGGATCCGGGGGGTGGGAGGGGAAGAGGGCTGAGAGAGAAATTGGAGGGTGGGGCTTGGGGGGGGGGGGGAAGGTAGCATAGAGTGCGTTAGGTAGGTGTAGATGGACCGGGGGGGTTAATGGTGACAGGTCAGAGAGGGGGGTGGAGAGGATAGGTGGGAAGGAGGAGGGACAGGTCACGAGGGTGATGCCGAGCTGGAAGGTTGCAACTGGGTTAAGGAGGTGGGGGAGGGGGAAATGAGGAAACTGGTGAGTCTGCATCGATGCCCTGGGGTTGGAGGGTCCTGAGGCGGAAGGTGAGGCGTTCTTCCTCCAGGCGTCGGGTGGTGAGGAAGGGCCGCTGGAGGAGGCCCAGGGTTTGCATGTCCTCGGTTGGCGGGGGGGTGGGAATTGGGGAGGGAAAGTGCTCAGCCACGGGGCGGTGGGGTTGGTTGGTGCGGGTGTCCCAGAGGTGTTCCCTGAAACGTTCCGCGAGTTGGCATCCTGTCCTCCCATCGAGGTTCGGAAAGTAACCATTCGAGGTGGGACCGGGGCAGGTTCATTTAACCACGCACAGGACGGCCATTGCAGCTCAAACCGGCATTCAGGGCAATTGCGGGAGGATGGCGTCGGTCATGCGGAGAGCTAGCACGGCCATGATGGGTCGAACGATCCCCGCCAGCGCCACAGCAATCCTGTGGTTCGTGTGCGAGTCCAGGTCAGCCCAAGGGAGCCGGGTGCAAGGGGACAACAAATGCGGGGCTTACCCAGTGGATTCCCACGTTGGGGGTTGGTGGGCAGGGGTTGGGTGAAGAGTGAGAGAGAGAGAGAGAGAGAGAGAAAGAGAGGGGAAGGAGAGAAAGAGAGAGCAGAGATGAAGCTGGTGGGAACCTTGGTCAGCACAGACGGACAGAAGATATTGGATTTCTGATAGAATCCCCAAAACCCCGGGTCTTACCGAAAGGCGATATCCAACTGGGAAACCAGGAGAAACAGGGGAGTTCCGAAAACACTTGGTGTGTTTTCTCGGGGGAACTGGATAAAAGGGGGGTGGGGAGGGGGAGGAAGAGGGAGACGTGCCTAAGAACGGCGGGGGAGGAGGGGTGGGTGGGGGGGTGTGATGAGAGAAGGATGGAGTCGGGTTTGTGCAGGAGGTTCGGGAGTGTCCTGGAGCGCTCTGTAACGGTCACGTTTCACCCCCCCACCCCACCCCCTCCAACCGTGCTGCTCGACTGCAAGGTGCATCATCTTCGTGGAGATCAGCGGCCCGGGCCTGCCTGGCCACGTACACCTCCTGCCTCTCCACCGTCCTCGACGCCGCTCTGTTTGTCGCCGCGCTGGCATCGTCGGAGAACGGCAGCGTCGCCTTCCCCTTCCCGCTGCGGGCGGTGGGGGTGGACGGCCGAGAAAGGTCAGTAACGGGGAGCCCCTTCGGGGGAGGAACGTCCGTCGGTGTGGGGGGGGGGGGCTCCGGGTTCCCCCCCCCCGTCCGACTTACTCGGCACCACCCTCTCCGGGTCGGGAACAGCCTTACCTCGTTTCCCCGGGAACGTGACCTCTGTCTTACACAGTCATGGTGGTAGAGTCACACGCGGCGCGGAAACAGATCCTTCGCTCCGACCGGTCTGTGCCAACCCTAATCCCAAACTAAAGTAATCCCGGCTGCCTACTCCTGGCCCAAATCCCTGCACACCTTTCTATTCATGTCCATACCCAAATGTCTTTTCGATGTTGTAATCGTACCCCATCCACCACTTCCTCAGGAAGGTCATTCCCCACTTGAACGAACAAACAAAAAAAAAACCCTTGTGTCTTTTTAAAGCCCCCCCTCCTCTCGCCTTAAAAATATGCCCCCCCATCTCAAAATCCCCCCACCTCTTAAGGATATGACACCCCTCGTGATTTCATAGACCCTTACAAGGTCATTTCTCAACTCCCTGCCCATCCAGCCTTTTCCTTATAAACTCAAACCTTCCACACCCGGCAATACTCTGGTCAATCTCCTCCGGTATCCTCCCTGTAACCGGGGGAGATCAGAGCTGGACACGGTATTCCCAGAAGAGGAATACAGCCACGTCCTCGACAACCTCCCCGTGACGTCCCAACACTCAAGTGCTTGAGGAGTGTAGGCAGGTGTGCTCGACCCGGCTGTGACCAGCCTCTGCACCCGTGACGAGGGAAAGAGTGAGGATCGCAGACGCTAGGGATCAGAATCGAAAAGAGTGGCTCTCCCAGAGGAAGGGCTTGTGCCCGAAACGTCGGTTCTCCCACTCCTCGGATGCTGCCTGACCCCTGCTGTGCTTTTCAAGCGCCTCACCCCCCCCCCCCCCCCCCCCCCCGACTCTGATCTCCAGCCCTCACACTTTCCTGTCGATGTGTGGTGCGAGCATCAAAGGGTCCCACGCCCTGAGTCCCTAGGTCCCTCCTGTTCTATAACACTACCCAAGATCCAACCATGAGGCGTGTACAGTCCCACGCCCCAAGCCGTTATCCCTGAATCTGATCGATCCGGCCCGGACAGAATTTTATACCGAATGAGATCCCCCCTCTTGTTCCCCTCAATCCCAGTGAATACAGGCCTATTTGATCGATCTCTCCCTATAGGATAGCCCTGCCATCCCCAGTATCTCCCCAGTGTAGCCCCGCTGCACCCCCACTACACCGTCTGGATGTTAAAGATATCCTTATAGGGAGACTAAAACTCTCCATAACATTCCAGGTGTGATCTCGCCAAGGCCCAGTAAAGGTTGCAGCAATGCTCGCCTGTTCCTGGATTTAAACCGTCCTGTCGCGACGGCCATCCACCTTTCTGACGACTGGCTGCTCCCGCACGCTTACTTCCAGGACCATTTCTCCACCAGACCTTTCAACGTGACTCTGACCTTGTTTCCCTAGATGGCCTCACACCTGTCTTTACAGGTACTGCCTCTGCCCCACATTCACCCGCTCCCGCGACCCGTCCAAATCACCTCGGACCCGCGTCACGCCCGCCTCAACGCTCGGAGTCCCAGCTGCGTCTGAATCGTGTGCAAACCTGGAAAACGTAGCCATCGGTTCCCTCACTGGAATGAACTGGGAACAACCGGGGACCGTGCACCGATTCCCGTGCTGTCCCAATTGGTCACTGCCCTCCACTCCAAAAGAGACCATCCTACACTTAGCCCTGTTTCCTGTCTATCATCCAGCTCTTGATCCCAAAGGTAAATCTCAAAGGTCTTTCATTCTGCAGACCAACCTCCTTACTGGAACTTAATTAATACCTTTATGAAAATCCAAATACGCAACATCCAGTGAGTCTCCCTCATCTATCCTCAAAGAGCTCCTATACGTTTGTCAAACGCGATTTATCTTTGGTAAATCCATGCTGACTTTATCAAATCTCATTGACCGCTTCTAAATGTCCTACGTTGTAATCATAATGTGGTCCTGCAGGTTATAGATGGGCTTGTAAATCCTTATCACAGAAACATCCCAGCAGGTAGGAAGAGGGGGGAAAGACTCCTGGTCACTCTGCAGAGATGATGGCCTAGTGGTATTAACACTGGACTATCAAGGAGACCCTGATAATGGTAGGACCCAGGTTCAGGTCTCCTCACAGCAGATGGTGTAACTCAAATTGATTAAATATCTGGAATGAGGAACCAATAATGACCATGAAACCATTGTCGATTGTTAGGAAAACCCATCTGGTTCACTAATGCCCTTGAGGGAAGGAATCTGGTCTGGCCACGTCTGATTCCAGGCCCACAACATTGAGTTTGAGGCTTAACGATTAGGGATGGCCTGGTCAGAGACACCCACATGCCGTGAGTGAATAAACCAAAACGGTGGTTCAGTGGTGAGCACAGCTGCCTCACGGCGCCAGGGACCCAGGTTCGATTCCAGCCTCGGGCGAATGTCTGTGTGGAGTTTGCACAATCTCCCCCCGTGTCCGCGTGGGTTTCCTGCCACAGTCCAACGATGCTCAGGTTGGGGTGAATTGGCCGTGCAAAATTACCCATAGTGCCCAGGGGTGTGTAGTTTAGGGTGAATTGGCCGTGCTAAATTACCCATAGTGCCCAGGGGTGTGCAATTTAGGGTAGATTGGCCGTGTTAAGTTACCCATCGTGTCCAGGGGTGAGTAGGTTAGGGTGGATTGGCTATGCTAAATTACCCATAGTGCCCAGGGGTGTGTAGGCTGGGTGGGTTAGCCCTAGGGAAATGCAGGGTTAGGGTAGGGGGTGGGCCCGGGTGCGATGCTCTTCGGAGGGGCAGTATGGACCCGATTGGCTGAGTGGCCTGCTCCATCCAACTCTGTTGGGATTCTATGGTTCCGACACCCGTAGCATCCAGACTACAGAATGTAAACGTTTCGGTTTCCTCGGCCACTCAGATCCCTGAGAGGGGAAGATACGACGCGATGGCCACCAGTGGTCAGTGTGGTCAGATGGGCAAATGGTGCCATAGCAGAGGGCACGACCTCGCTCCTGGTTGGGGTGGCACTTGGGGCCAGTCAAACCATTGGACAGAGGACCTGAGGTGAAGACCCAGCAGCAGATGGGGTCTCCTGGGCAGACCGGGAGAGAGTGGGATTGGGTTGGGTTGGGTTGGGTGGGTTGGGTTGGGTTGGGTTTGGAGGGGCAGGGCGGGGTGGGTGCGCAGAGGGCACGGTGACCCTGCTCCAAGCCGGGTCGGCCACCGCCCTGCCCTCTCACACCTCTCGTAACCCTCCTCCTCCTCCTCCTCCTCCGCCGAACGCAGGTGCCGAGCCAGTCTCGTTTCCCTGGAAGCTGACCGGAATTTCGCTCGCCGTCCTCTTCGCGGTCGCCGTCGGAATCTCGGTCGGTCTCCACGCCGCCCGGAAACAGAGGAGGAAGCGGGCCCCCCTCTGGCTGCCCCCGGGCTTCGCCCCCCGTCGGGAGCCCAGGAACTACAAGAGGAGGGAGCCGGTGGGAGAAGACGCCATTGGCATGAAGTAAGTGGCTCGGGGAGAAATGGCGGTGACTTAGCGTTCTGGCGAAGGGGACGTAACGGTGAAAAGGCAGCGTCACCGCGCGAGTAATCGAGCGGTTCCGGACTAACGTGGCCGGGAATACGATTTCAAATCCCATCTCAGTCCTTTGAGCCTAGGAGTTGGGACATCAGGTTGAGATTGTACAGGACGTTGGTGAGGCCTCTTCTGGAGTACGGTGTCCAGTTGTGTTACAGGAAGGATGTAATCAAGCTGCAGAGGGTTCAGAAGAGATTTACCAGGATGTTGCCAGCGATGCGAGGTTTGAGTTATAAAGAAAAGCTGGAGAGGCCGAGACATTTTTTTCACCGGAGAGGTGACATCCCAGAAGTTTATAAAACCACGACAGAGGTGAATGGTCGGTGACTTTTCCCCAGGGAAGTGAGGGGTGGGAGGTTTCGAGACCAGGGAGCATGTTGTTAAGGTGAGAGGAGAGAGATTTATAAAAGACATGAGGGGCAAATTTTTTTTTAATATACAGAGGGTGGTTCGCGTGTGGAATAAACGTCCCAGGGAAGCGGTGGTTTCGGGTGTGACTACGTGACACGGAGATAAGTACACGAATTGGAAAGGTGGGGAGGGATAGGGGCCAGGAGCAGGCAGGTGGGACTAGTTTAGTTTGGGATTGTGGTCGGCGTGGATGAGTTGGGCCGAAGGGTCTGTTTCCATGCTGTATTACTCTGAGGCAGTGGCTTATTGATAACGTCCCTTCCAATTCTTAATTATATTATCGTGGAAGGACTGTTATATCTGAAGTTTTGTTTCTCCATGCCTTGATTTTGCGAACTTATCATGACGATTTTGAATTTTTGACAGTCTGGGCATGTTATGTCTTTATCTTTCTAACGTTTTCCCTCCAAGAGTTTGTACTTGTAGAATCGGTACCTTGGGACCTGAGTCTACACTTGTTGACTTGTAAGCTTTTCACTGTGAGTAAACGTGACAATAAAGTTCATTCCAGAATCCCAGGCTGATGGTCCAGCGATGAGGGTTAGAATCCCCATCAGGGCAACAAGACAGTGTTAGTCATTGATTAAAACTATCTGGAACCGAAGCCCCAGTTTAACGATGAGCACTGCCAGATTATTGGAAAAACCCATCCGGTTCCCTCAGGGAGGGAAATCCACTGACCTGACCTGGTCTGAGCTCCCCGCGTAACTCCAGACCCACGGCCTGGTGCGGCTGACTCTTTACCTGCCCTCGGAACACGCCTGCAGTATTGCCAGCTGGTGGCAAACAAAACTGGATCAGTGCCACTCCAGTGCCCGTCTGTGACAGGTGGGAATCCTTCTCTCTCCCTCTGACTCTCGGAGTGGGGGAGAGGGGGGTGCGCTAGCCCCCTGACACACTCTCCCTGGTACAATGCCCCTTACCCACCTGGCACTCTATCCCTGGTACAATGCCCCCCACCACCCCGGCACTCTATCCCTGGTACAATGCCCCCTACTCCCGGCACACTCTCCCTGGTACAATGCCCCCTACCCACCTGGCACTCTATCCCTGGTACAATGCCCCCTACCCACCTGGCACACTCTATCCCTGGTACAATGTCCCCCACCACCCCGGCACTCTATTCCTGGTACAATGCCCCCTACTCCCGGCACACTCTCCCTGGTACAATGCCCCCTACCTGGCACTCTCTCCCTGGTACAATGCCCCCTACCTGGCACTCTCTCCCTGGTACAATGCCCCCTACCCCCCTGGCACTCTATCCCTGATAGAATGCCCCCTGGCACTCTGCACTCCCAGGATTCGTACCTTATGTGAACCTTTGACAGCATCTGACAGAGTGGCTTGCGGCGGCTTTAGCTTTCAGAGCGCAGCCTGGGACAAAGGAGGTGGTCAGGCTTCCTCTGAGATCCCAGTGGTGAGCACTACTGCCTCACAGCGTCAGGGACCTGGGTTCAATCCCATCCTCGGGCAGACTGTCTGTGTGGAGTTTGCATGCTCTCTCCCGTGTCTGCGTGGGCTTGCTTCGGGTGCTCCGGTTCCCTCCCACAGTCACGAAGATGTGCAGGTCAGGGTGGACTGGCCGTGCAAAACGCAGTGTCACAGGGCCGGGTTGGATGCTCTTCAGAGGGTCCGTGTGGCCTTGATGGGCCGATTGGCCTATGTCCACGCTGGAGGAATTCTGAACTAGGCAGGCTAGCTCCACGTTTCTAAGGGAATGCCGATTGGAATTTCCCGTCCTGTCATCGATAAACACTGGGCGTAGTGGCAATATGGCCTTTGGTAACAGGAGTAACACAGGGAGACGAGGAATTTCCTGTTGGAATGTTCTGACCCACTCTGCTCCCTTCCATCCCAGGATTCTGAACCAGGAAACTGACTGTGAGGATGAAGAAGACAATCAAAACTCCTTAGCAGATGGTCCACCCAACCACAAGAAATCCAAGGTAATGTCAAACTCTGAAGGGGAGATATCAGTAGGAAGCATCCAAATATTGTCTCGTGTTTTCTTAGAGAGTGAGCCTGTTCCAACTGAGGGAGAGGCTGTTGACCAAAGTGCACAGTGTACAGGCTTATGTATTATCGAGTTTTGAGAAGATTGGTAGCTCAGATTGAGGTTCTGGATGTAGGTTTGTTCGCTGAGCTGGAAGGTTAGCCTTCAGACGTTTCGTCACCATGCTAGGTAACATCATCAGTGAGCCTCCGGCTGAAGCACTGGTGTTAGTGAGCCACTTTCTATTTATGTGTTCAGCTTTCCTTGGTTTGGTGATGTCATTTCCTGCAGTGATGTCATTTCCGTCTCTTTCTCTCAGAGGGTTACGTATTACGTTGTAACTACCTGCGCAGGTAAAGGGCATCCATGAGATGTTGCATTATTTACAGTTCCACCAGGTTTTTACGACAGCACCATGTGAAACATTAGGTGTACAATAAGATGGCAAGGAGGTGAGGATGATGTAGTAATATGATGGAGGATTGATGAATGGACGACTCACAAAGATGAAGGAGAAATGGTAACTTTTCACTGACAGTCTGTAACTGTGGGGTGCTGCAAGATTCAGGGATAGGTCATAACCGACCTGCACTCTGTTCTGTTAGAAACCCTACAGTGTGGAAACAGGCCCTTCAGCCCAACAAGTCCACGTCGACCCACCGAAGAGGATCCCGCCCAGACCCATTCCCCGACCCTATTACTCTGCATTTACCCCTGACTGATGCACCGAACACCCCTGAACACTACGGGGCAATGTAGCACGGTCAATCCACCCTAACCTACACACCCCTGAACACTACGGGGCAATGTAGCACGGTCAATCCACCCTAACCTACACATCCCTGAACACTATGGGACAATTTAGCACGGCCAATCCACCCTAACCTACACATCCCTGAACACTACGGGACAATTTAGCACGGCCAATCCACCCTAACCTACACATCCCTGAACACTACGGGGCAATGTAGCACGGCCAATCCACCCTAACCTGCACATCCCTGAACACTATGGGGCAATTTAGCACGGCCAATCCACCCTAACCTACACATCCCTGAACACTATGGGACAATTTAGCACGGTCAATCCACCCTAACCTACACATCCCTGAACACTCTGGGACAATTTAGCACGGCCAATCCACCCTAACCTACACATCCCTGAACACTCTGGGACAATTTAGCACGGCCAATCCACCCTAACCTACACACCCCTGAACACTATAGGACAATTTAGCACGGCCAATCCACCCTAACCTACACATCCCTGAACACTATGGGGCAATGTAGCACGGTCAATCCACCCTAACCTACACATCCCTGAACACTGTGGGACAATTTAGCACGGTCAATCCACCCTAACCTACACATCCCTGAACACTATGGGACAATTTAGCACGGTCAATCCACCCTAACCTACACACCCCTGAACACTATGGGACAATTTAGCACGGCCAATCCACCCTAACCTACACATCCCTGAACACTACGGGGCAATGTAGCACGGTCAATCCACCCTAACCTACACACCCCTGAACACTATGGGGCAATGTAGCACGGTCAATCCACCCTAACCTACACATCCCTGAACACTACGGGCAATGTAGCACGGTCAATACACCCTAACCTACACATCCCTGAACACTACGGGGCAATGTAGCACGGTCAATCCACCCTAACCTACATACCCCTGAACACTACGGGGCAATGTAGCACGGTCAATACACCCTAACCTACACATCCCTGAACACTACGGGGCAATGTAGCACGGTCAATACACCCTAACCTACACATCCCTGAACACTACGGGGCAATGTAGCACGGTCAATACACCCTAACCTACACATCCCTGAACACTACCGGGCAATTTAGCACGGTCAATACACCCTAACCTACACATCCCTGAACACTATGGGACAATTTAGCACGGTCAATCCACCCTAACCTACACATCCCTGAACACTCTGGGACAATTTAGCACGGCCAATCCACCCTAACCTACACACCCCTGAACACTATAGGACAATTTAGCACGGCCAATCCACCCTAACCTACACATCCCTGAACACTATGGGGCAATGTAGCACGGTCAATCCACCCTAACCTACACATCCCTGAACACTGTGGGACAATTTAGCACGGTCAATCCACCCTAACCTACACATCCCTGAACACTATGGGACAATTTAGCACGGTCAATCCACCCTAACCTACACACCCCTGAACACTATAGGACAATTTAGCACGGCCAATCCACCCTAACCTACACATCCCTGAACACTACGGGGCAATGTAGCACGGTCAATACACCCTAACCTACACACCCCTGAACACTATAGGACAATTTAGCACGGCCAATCCACCCTAACCTACACATCCCTGAACACTATGGGACAATATAGCACGGCCAATCCACCCTAACCTGCACATCCCTGAACACTATGGGACAATTTAGCACGGCCAATCCACCCTAACCTACACATCCCTGAACACTATGGGACAATTTAGCATGGCCAATCCACCCTAACCTACACATCCCGGAACACTATGGGACAATTTAGCACGGCCAATCCACCCTAACCTGCACATCCCTGAACACTATGGGACAATTTAGCACGGCCAATCCACCCTAACCTACACATCCCTGAACACTATGGGACAATTTAGCACGGCCAATCCACCCTAACCTACACATCCCTGAACACTACGGGGCAATGTAGCACGGTCAATACACCCTAACCTACACACCCCTGAACACTATAGGACAATTTAGCACGGCCAATCCACCCTAACCAACACATCCCTGAACACTATGGGACAATTTAGCACGGCCAATCCACCCTAACCTACACATCCCTGAACACTATGGGACAATTTAGCACGGCCAATCCACCCTAACCTACACATCCCTGAACACTATGGGACAATTTAGCACGGCCAATCCACCCTAACCTGCACATCCCTGAACACTATGGGACAATTTAGCACGGCCAACCCACCCTAACCTACACATCCCTGAACACTACGGGACAATGTAGCATGGCCAATCCACCCTAACCTATACATCCCTGAACACTATGGGACAATTTAGCACGGCCAATCCACCCTAACCTACACATCCCTGAACACTATGGGACAATTTAGCACGGCCAATCCACCCTAACCTACACATCCCTGAACACTATGGGGCAATGTAGCACGGCCAATCCACCCTAACCTACACACCCCTGAACACTATGGGGCAATGTAGCACGGCCAATCCACCCTAACCTACACATCCCTGAACACTATGGGGCAATGTAGCACGGCCAATCCACCCTAACCTACACATCCCTGAACACTATGGGACAATTTAGCATGGCCAATCCACCCTAACCTACACATCCCTGAACACTACGGGGCAATGTAGCACGGTCATTCCACCCTAACCTACACATCCCTGAACACTATGGGGCAATGTAGCACGGCCAATCCACCCTAACCTACACATCCCTGAACACTCTGGGGCAATGTAGCACGGCCAATCCACCCTAACTTACACATCCCTGAACACTATGGGACTATTTAGCACGGCCAATCCACCCTAACCTACACATCCCTGAACACTATGGGGCAATGTAGCACGGCCAATCCACCCTAACGTACACATCCCTGAACGCTATGGGACAATTTAGCATGGTCAATCCACCCTAACCTACACATCCCTGAACACTATGGGACAATGTAGCACGGCCAATCCACCCTAACCTACACATCCCTGAACACTATGGGACTATTTAGCACGGCCAATCCACCCTAAACTACACATCCCTGAACACTATGGGACAATTTAGCACGGCCAATCCACCCTGACCTACACATCTTTGGACTGTGGGAGGAAACCGGAGCACCCGGAGGAAACCCACACAGACACGGGGAGAGTGTGCAAACCCTATACAGACAGTCGCCCAAGACAGGAATCGAACCTGGGACCCTGGCGCTGTGAGGCAGCAGTGCTAACCACTGAGCCACCATGTTGCCTGTTGTCCTGCAGGAAGGGACAGTGACGATGGGAGTTTGCTGATGATTCAAATCTGGGTCACGCTACAGTTTGAGATGAGAGAGAAGCTGTAGAGACACATGGGCAGGTTTAGATGGTGGTCACAACAAAGACGATGGGGAACTGCAGTGTTATTCATTTCAGTGGGAAAGGTGGATAAAGCTGAACAAATTATGTTGAAAATGGATAAATGATCACAATGCTGACATTCTGAGGCACTTAGATGTGGTCACACAGGGAATAGATAAGGTGCAGGAATCAATCTTCAAAAGTGGAGTCACAGGTAGATAGGATAGTGAAGAAGGTGTTTGGTATGTTTTCCTTTATTGGTCAGAGTATTGAGTACAGGAGTTGGGAGGTCATGTTGTGGCTGTACAGGGCATTGGTTAGGCCACTGTTGGAATATTGTGTGCAATTCTGGTCTCCTTCCTATCGGAAAGATGTTGTGAAAGTTGAAAGGGTTCAGAAAAGATTTACAAGGATGTTGCCAGGGTTGGAGGATCTGAGCTACAGGGAGAGGCTGAACAGGCTGGGGCTGTTTTCCTTGGAGCGTCGGAGACTGAGGGGTGACCTTATAGAGGTTTATAACATCTTAAGGGGTACTGACAGGATGAATAGACAAAGTCTTTTCCCTGGGGTGGGGGAGTCCAGTACTAGAGGGCATAGGTTTAGGGTGAGAGGGGAAAGATATAAAAGGGACCCAAGGGGCAACCTTTTCACACACAGGGTGGTACGTGTATGGAATGAGCTGCCAGAGGATGTGGTGGAGGCTGGTACAATTACAACATTTAAGAGGCATCTGGATGGGTATATGAATAGGAAGGGTTTGGAGGGGTAGGGGGCAAGTGCTGGCAAATAGGTCTAGATTAGGTTAGGATATCTAGTTGGCATGGACGGGTTGGACCGAAGGGTCTGTTTCCAACAGACATCTCTCTGACTCTCTGACCAATGGGCACGTTAACCTCTATTGGCGGGGGATTAAGGGCGGGGGATTAAGGAGCGTTGTTACAATTGTACAGGGTGAGATGACCAATGAGCATGAGATATAGGAGAGAGGGAGGCCAGTCAGATGAACAATTCTGCACCAGTATTCTGATGGAAGGCAAGGGTTGGAGTTCAGGCTGATGATTTTTCAGGATGGCAACCAGTAACGAGCAGAGATCCACAGGGATCAGGGATTATTTACATTAAACATTCCCAACTTGGACGTTGAAACTAAATGTCCGGTCGCCACGTTTGAGGGTGACTGATAGAGATGGGAAGGCAAGTTCTGAACATCACACCACGAGTCTGCGGAGGGTTACCAGTAGGTTAAACCCCATAAACGGAATATAATGTGGGGGTTATTCAGGTGTCCTGGCAGGATCTGATCATCGTCAACCCCACTCTCCTGCCTGTTCCTCATCCCCGGATTTAAAAGAAATCGGTCTCTCTCAGCCTTGAATATACTTAATGACCCAGTCTCGGTGGTAAAGGATTTCACTGATTCACTCTCCTCAGAGAGAAGCAATTCCTCCTCATCTCTGTCTTCAATGTGTGACCCCCCCCCCCCCCCCCCCCTTTACCCTGAGATGATGCCCTCTGGCCCTAGACTCTCTCCCACGAGGGGAACAACCCTTCCCATCCTCCCTGGGCAAGTCCCTTCAGGACCTCGTGTGGTTTGATAAGGTCACCTCTCACTCTTGTCTATTCCAGTGAGTACAGGCCAAAACCGAATCAACCTCCTTCCGAAGGCACCCCCTTCATCCCAGGGATCAACCCAGTGAACCTCCTGTGGGCTGTGGCCAATGGCTGACATCCCTCCTTCGACAAGGGGCTGGACCCCGTTCCCTGTGCTCTCGCGGTGTGTCCGACCAGCACTGTGTACACTTTCGAGAAAACCTCCTGACTTCGATAATCTAGTCCCTTTGAAATAAGGACCAACCTTCCCGTTCGCGTTCCCTGTTACCCGCTGAACATGTATGCCAGCTTTGCTTGTGATGCATGTCTGAGCACCCTGCAATATTTCTCCACTGAAATAATCTGCAACTCCTCAAACCCTCCGGCCAAAACGCATGAAATCTGGGTTCGGGCCCCATTTGCCAGCACTTGGCCCAGATCCCTCTAAACCCTTGAATTCTCCCCATCTTATATTCCATCGGACGGATTTATGCCCTGCTGATAACCCTCCGCAGACTCGTGGTGTGACGTTCAGAACTTGCCTTCCCACCTCTGTCAGCCACCCTCAAACATGGCGACCGGACATTTAGTTTCAACATCCAAGTTGGGAATGTTTAACCCCTGTGGGACCCCTGTGGAACTCAGCCAGCTACAGATTGCTGCTTGAAAACAAATCACCCTTATCTGGTGTCTTTGCCTTCCATCAGTTATCGATCCACGCTAATATGTCACCTCCAACATCACAGGCTTTATCTTACTCGGTAACCTAATGTGCTGCAACGATGCTTAACTACCTTTTGAACACCCAGATATATGACGTTGAGTGGTTCCCCTTTATCTATCCTCCATGTCACCTCTAAAAGAAATCTTAGAAATTTGTCTATCTGGTAAATTGGGGGCTATTCTGGATTCTACATTCAAGAAAATAATGAGGCAGGGTCACTGCTCCCCCCCCGAATCGATCCCTGGGATAAGGACGTTGCGCTGAGATGAGGAGCTGGGCCAACCACATGTGCACTTTCTGCTCTTGGAAGAATCAGAGGTTACATCTCTGAGATGTTTTCAAGGTTTGAAGGGCTGGCGACTTTCAGACAGTGCGGCACTCCCTCAGTACTGACCCTCTGACAGTGCGGCCCTCCCTCAGTACTGACCTGATTGCCGGGGGGAGAGTATGACAGTGGGTTTTGGGAAAGTGTGCGTTGTTTTTAAGCTAACGTTATCTTGTATATTTACAGTTTGAGGTGATTCCAATCCTGCCTGATAACCGGAAGTGGACGCAGAAACACATCAAGGCTGTTGTCAATGTTCCTCAGTCTGTAGCTCTGACCCCACCACAGGATAACACTGAGTGCATGGATGTTGATGCTCGAGGTCCAGGTACATACACATTCACCAACTTCCTAGCTCCGAGGTTCCATGGCAACACGGCCTTCGCTCAGATTCCATGTCGACAAGTTCTACTCACAGGTTGCATGGTGTTAAGGCCTACTCACAGTTTCCATGGCAACATGGCCCATTCCCAACTTCCATGGTGACATTATCTACTCCCAACTTCCATGGCACCATGGCCTACTCTCGGGTACCACAGGGACATGGTTAACTCTCAGCTTCCATGGCACCATGGCCTATCCTCAGATACCATGGCGACATGGTCAACTCCCAGTTTCCATGGTAACATTATCTCCACCCAGCTTTTGCGCCATCATGGCCGACTCTCAGCTACCATGATGATATGGAGCTCTCAGGCTCCATTATGGCCTAACTGACTTGCGGGGACCACAGCAACACAGCGTGTCCCTGGACCTGCAGCCCGAGTCCACCATATAGTGCCGGCCGGCCTGCTCCCGGGAATGGCCGGTGGCCCCATTTGTCTTTGCCCCCGCCTGGCTGGATCAGGGTCTGCACTGGCGTCGGAGTGGTTAGACAGAGCCCTCCTCCCTCTCACACTTGTTCCCAGTGTGTGTGTGTCTCTCTCTCTCTCTCTCTGTACTCCTTCCTTGATGTCTGCCTTTCTCTCTGTCTCTCTCTCTTCCTCCTCCTTTCTCTCCCCCCCTTCTCTCTCTCTCTCTACCGCCCTTTCTCTCTCTTTCCCCCTTCTCACTTTCTCTGTGCTCCTTGACGTCCGCCTTTCTCGCTCTGTCTCTCTCTCTTCCCCCCCCTCCATGCTCTCTCTCCCCACCCACACTCTCTCTCTCTCTCTCTCTCTCTCTCCAGGATCGGTCTCTCTCTCTCTCCCCCTCCATCCACACTCTCTCTACCATCCCATGCTCTCTATTTATCCATCCAACTCCATGCTCTCTCTCTGTAGCCCCCACTTCCACTCACTCTCTCTCTCTCTCTCTCCTCCCCCACTCTCTCTCTCTCCTCCCCCACTCTCTCTCTCTCTCCCCTCCCCCACTCTCTCTCTCTCTCTCTCGCTCCCCACCCCCAATCTCTCTCTCTCTCTCTCCTCCCCCACTCTCACTCTCTCTCCTCCCCCACACTCTCTCTCTCTCTCCTCCCCCCTCTCTCTCTCTCTCTCTCTCCTCCCCCACTCTCTCTCTCCTCCCCCACTCTCTCTCTCCTCCCCCACTCTCTCTCTCTCCTCCCCCACTCTCTCTCTCTCCTCCCCCGCTCTCTCTCTCTCCTCCCCCGCTCTCTCTCTCCTCCCCCGCTCTCTCTCTCTCTCCTCCCCCGCTCTCTCTCTCTCCTCCCCCACTCTCTCTCCCCTCCTCCACTCTCTCTCTCTCCTCCCCCACTCTCTCTCTCTCCTCCCCCACTCTCTCTCTCTCCTCCCCCACTCTCTCTCCCCTCCTCCACTCTCTCTCTCTCTCTCCTCGCCCGCTCTCTCTCTCTCTCTCCTCCCCCACTCTCTCTCCCCTCCTGCACTCTCTCTCTCTCTCTCTGCTCCCGCTCTCTCTCTCTCTCCTCCCCCACTCTCTCTCTCCTCCCCCACTCTCTCTCTCCTCCCCCACTCTCTCTCTCCTCCCCCACTCTCTCTCTCCTCCCCCACTCTCTCCCTCCTCCCCCACTCTCTCCCTCTCTCTCTCTCCTCTCCCACACTCTCCCTCTCTCTCCTTCCCCACACTCTCCCTCTCTCTCCTCCCCCACACTCTCCCTCTCTTTCTCTCTCCTCCTCCACTCGCTCTCTCCCCTCCCCCACTCTCTCTCTCTCTTTCTCTCTCTCTCCTCCACCACTCTCTCTCTCTCTCTTTCTCTCCCTCTCTCTTCCCCCACACACTCTCTCTCACGCCTCCCCCACTTTCTCTCTCTCCCCTCCACCACTCTCTCTCTCCCCTCCATCACTCTCTCTCTCTCCCCTCCCCCCCCCACACTCTCTCTCTCTCTCCCCTCCCCCACTCTCTCTCTCCTCCCCTCCACTACTCTTTCTCTCTCCTCCCCTCCCCCACTCTCTCTCTCTCTCTCCTCCCCCACTCTCTCTCTCTCCTCCCCCACACACTCTCTCTCCTCCCCCACTCTCTCTCTCTCTCTCTCCTCCCCCACTCTCTCTCTCTCTCCTCCCCCACACTCTCTCTCTCTCTCCTCCCCCACACTCTCTCTCTCTCCTCCCCCACACTCTCTCTCTCTCCTCCCCCACACTCTCTCTCCCCTCCCCCACTCTCTCTCTCACTTCCCCCACTCTCTCTCTCACTTCCCCACTTTCTCTCTCCCCCCAATCTCTCTCTCCTCCACCACTCTCTCTCTTTCTCTCCCTCTCTCTTCCCCCACACACTCTCTCTCTCCCTCTCTCTCCGCCCTCTCCTCCCCCACTCTCACTCGCTCTCTCTCCTCCCCCGCTCTCTCTCTCTCCTCCCCCGCTCTCTCTCTCTCTCCTCCCCCACACTCTCTCTCTCCTCCCCCACACTCTCTCTCTCCTCCCCCACTCTCTCTCTCTCTCTCTCCTCCCCCGCTCTCTCTCTCTCTCTCCTCCCCCACTCTCTCTCTCCTCCCCCACACTCTCTCTCTCCTCCCCCACTCTCTCTCTCTCTCTCTCCTCCCCCACACTCTCTCTCTCTCTCCTCCCCCACACTCTCTCTCTCTCCTCCCCCACACTCTCTCTCTCTCCTCCCCCACACTCTCTCTCTCTCCTCCCCCACACTCTCTCTCCCCTCCCCCACTCTCTCTCTCACTTCCCCCACTCTCTCTCTCACTTCCCCCACTCTCTCTCTCCCCCCAATCTCTCTCTCCTCCACCACTCTCTCTCTTTCTCTCCCTCTCTCTTCCCCCACACACTCTCTCTCTCCCTCTCTCTCCGCCCTCTCCTCCCCCACTCTCACTCGCTCTCTCTCCTCCCCCGCTCTCTCTCTCTCTCCTCCCCCCGCTCTCTCTCTCACTCCTCCCCCGCTCTCTCTCTCTCACTCCTCCCCCACTCTCTCTCTCTCCCCTCCACCACTCTCTCTCTCTCTCCTCCCCCGCTCTCTCTCTCTCCTCCCCCGCTCTCTCTCTCTCTCCTCCCCCGCTCTCTCTCTCTCTCTCCCTCCCCCGCTCTCTCTCTCTCCTCCCCCGCTCTCTCTCTCCTCCCCCGCTCTCTCTCTCACCCCCCACTCTCACTCTCTCTGTCTCCCCCCACTCTCCACTCTCTCTCTCTCCCCACTCTCTCTCTCTCATCCCCCATTCTCTCTCTCTCTCATCCCCCACTCTCTCTCTCTGCTCCCACTCTCCTCTCTCTCTCCTCCCACTCTCTCTCTCTCCTCTCCTCCCCCTCTCTCTCTCTCCTCCCCCCCACTCTCTCCTCCCCCCCACTCTCATCTCTCCTCCCCCCGCTCTCTCTCCCCCACGCTCTCCCTCTCCTCCCCCACTCTCTCCCTCTCCTCCCCCCCTCTCTCTCTCCTCCCCCCACCTCTCTCCTCCCCCCCACTCTCTCTCTCCTCCCCCACTCTCTCTTCCTCCCCCACTCTCTCTCCTCCCCCGCTCTCTCTCTCTCCTCCCCGCTCTCTCTCTCTCTCCTCCCCCACACTCTCTCTCTCCTCCCCCACACTCTCTCTCTCCTCCCCCACTCTCTCTCTCTCTCTCTCCCCCCCTCTCTCTCTCCTCCCCCCCACTCTCTCTCTCCTCCCCACTCTCTCTCCTCCCCCACTCTCTCTCCTCCCCCCTCTCTCTCTCTCCCTGCTCCCACTCTCTCTCTCTCTCCTCCCCCCCCCTCTCTCTCTCTCTCCTCCCCCACTCTCTCTCTCCTCCCCACTCTCTCTCTCCTCCCCCCACTCTCTCTCTCCTCCCCCACTCTCTCTCTCTCTCTCTCCTCCCCCACTCTCTCTCTCTCCTCCCCACGCTCTCTCTCTCTCCTCCCCCACTCTCTCTCTCCTCCCCCCACTCTCTCTCTCTCCTCCCCCACTCTCTCTCTCTCTCTCCTCCCCCACTCTCTCTCTCCTCCCCCACTCTCTCTCTCTCTCTCCTCCCCCCCTCTCTCTCTCTCCTCCCCCACTCTCTCTCTCTCTCTCCTCCCCCCCCTCTCTCTCTCCTCCTCCCCCACTCTCTCTCCCCTCCTCCACTCTCTCTCTCTCTCTGCTCCCGCTCTCTCTCTCTCCTCCCCCACTCTCTCTCTCCTCCCCCACTCTCTCTCTCTCCTCCCCCACTCTCTCTCTCTTCCTCCCCCTCTCTCTCTCCCTCTCTCTCTCTCCTACCCCACTCTCTCTGTCCTCCCCCACTCTCTCTCTCTCTCTCTCTCTCTCGCCCTGTGCTCCCCACTCTCTCTCTCTCTCTCTCTCCCTCCCCCTGTCTCTCTCTTCTCCCCCTCTCCTCTCCTCTCTCTCTCTCCCCCACTCTCTCTCTCCTCCCCCACTCTCTATCTCTCATCCCCCACTCTCTCTCATCCCCCCCTCCCCTCCTCCACTCTCTCTCTCTCTCTCTGCTCCCGCTCTCTCTCTCTCCTCCCCCACTCTCTCTCTCCCTCCCGCACTCTCGCTCTCTCTCTTTCTCCTCCTTCCTCTCTCTCTCTCTATCTCTCCCTCCTCCCTGACTCTCTCACTCTCCTCCCCCACTCCCTCTCTCTCTCTCTCTGCTCCCCCACTCTCTCTCTCATCCCCACTCTCTCTCTCTCTCTCTCTCCTCCACCACTCTCTCTCTGTCTATCTCCTCCCCCACTCCCTCTCTCTCTCTCTCTCTCCTCCCCCACTCTCTCTCTCTCCTCCCCCACTCCTCTCTCTCTCTCTCCTCCCCCCACTCTCTCTCTCCTCCCCCACTCTCTCTCTCTCCTCCCCCACTCTCTCACTCTCTCTCTCCCCCACTCTCTCTCTCCTCCCCCCCTCCCCCCTCTCTCTCTCTCCTCCCCCACTCTCTCACTCTGTCTCCTCTCCCACTCTCTCTCTCCTCTCTCCTCTCCCACTCCCTCTCTCTCTCTGCCCCCCCACTCTCTCGCTCATTCCCCACTGTCTCTCTCTCCCCCACTCTCTCTCCTCTCCACTCTCTCCTCCCCCTCTCTCTCTCTCTCTCTCTCTCTCTCATCCCCCACTCTCTCTCCTCTCCCACTCTCTCCTCCCCCACTCTCTCTCCTCCCCCACTCTCTATCTCTCTCATCCCCCTCCTCTCTCTCTCTCCCCTCCCCCACTCTCTCTCTCTCCCCTCCCCCACTCTCTCTCTCCCCTCCCCCACTCTCTCTCTCTCTCCCCTCCCCCACTCTCTCTCTCTCTCCCCCCTCCCCCACTCTCTCTCTCTCCCCCCTCCCCCACTCTCTCTCTCTCTCCCCTCCCCCACTCTCTCTCTCGCTCTCTCCTCCGCCACTCTCTCTCTCTCTCTCCTCCTCCCTCTCTCCCTCTCTCTCTCTCCCTCTCTCTCCCACTCTCTCCTCCCCCACTCTCTCTCTCCCCCACTCTCTCTCTCTCTCCCCAATCTCTCTCTCTCCTCTCCCCCTCTGTCTCTCTCTCCTCCCCCAATCTCTCTCACTCTCTCCTCCCCGCTCTCTCTCTCTCCTCCCCGCTCTCTCTCTCTCCTCCCCGCTCTCTCTCTCTCCCCCGCTCTCTCTCTCTCCTCCCCCGCTCTCTCTCTCCTCTTCTCCTTCACCACTCTCTCTTTCTCTCTCTCTCTCTCTCTCTCCCCCCTACCCTGGTCTCTCTCTCTCTCTCTCCCCCCACTCTCACTCTCTTTCTCTCCTCCCCCACTCTCTCTCTCTCTCCTCCCCCACTCTCTCTCTCTCTCCTCCCCCACTCTCTCTCTCTCTCCTCCCCCACTCTCTCTCTCCTCCCCACTCTCTCTCTCTCCTTTTCTCCTTCACCACTCTCTCTCTCTCTCCTCCCTCTCTGTCTCTCTCTCTCCTCCCCCACTCTCTCTCTCCTCCCCCACTCGCGCTCTCCTCCCCCACTGCGCTCTCCTCCCCCACTCGCGCTCTCCTCCCCCACTCGCTCTCTCCTCCCCCACTCGCTCTCTCCTCCCCCACTCTCTCTCTCCTCCCCCACTCTCTCTCTCTCCTCCCACTCGCTCTCTCCTCCCCCACTCTCTCTCTCCTCCCCCACTCGCTCTCTCCTCCCCCACTCGCTCACTCCTCCCCCACTCGCTCTCTCCTCCCCCACTCGCTCTCTCCTACCCACTCTCTCTCTCCTCCCCCACTCTCTCTCACCTCCCCACTCTCTCTCTCCTCCCCCCCACTCTCTCTCCTCTCCTCCCCCACTCTCTCTCTCCTCCCCCACTCTCTATCTCTCTCATCCCCCTCTCTCTCTCTCTCCCCTCCCCCACTCTCTCTCTCTCTCCTCCCCACTCTCTCTCTCTCTCCTCCCCCCACTCTCTCTCTCCTCCCCCACTCTCTCTCTCCTCCCCCACTCTCATCTCTCTTATCCCCCTCTCTCTCTCACTCCCCTCCCCCACTCTCTCTCTCTCTTCTCCCCTCCCCCACACTCTCTCTCCCTCTCTCTCCTCCCCACTCTCTCTCCCTCTCTCTCCACCCCCACTCTCTATCTCTCTCCTCCCCCACTCTCTATCTCTCTCATCCCCCTCTCTCCTCTCCCACTCTCTCTCTCTCCCCACTCCCTCTCTCTCCTCTCCCCCTCTCTCCTCTCCCACTCTCTCTCTCTCTCCTCTCCCTCTCTCTCCTCTCCCATTCTCTCTCTCTCCCTCTCTCTCTCTCTCGTCCCCCACTCTCTCTCTCTCTGTGCTCCCCCACTCTCTCTCTCTGCTCCCACTCTCTCTCTCTCTCTCCCTTCTCCCCACTCTCTCTCCCTCTCTCTCCTCCCCCACTCTCTCTCCCTCTCTCTCCTCCCCCACTCCCTATCTCTCTCATCCCCCTCTCTCCTCTCCCACTCTCTCTCTCTCCCTCCCCTCTCCCTCTCTCTCCTCTCCCCCTCTCACCTCTCCCACTCTCTCTCTCTCTCCTCCCCCACCTCTCTCTCTCTCTCTCTCTCTCCCCCCCAAACTCTCTCTCTCTCTCCTCCCCCACCTCTCTCTCTCTCTCTCTCCCTCCCCCACTCTCTCTCTCCCCCCACCCCCCCTCTCTCACTCTCTCCTCCCCCCCCTCTCTCTCTCTCTCCTCCCCCACTCTCTCTCTCCTCCCCCACTCTCTCTCTCCTCCCCCACTCTCTCTCTCCTCCCCCACTCTCTCTCTCCTCCCCCACTCTCTCTCTCCTCCCCACTCTCTCTCTCCTCCCCCACTCTCTCTCTCTCTCTCTCCTCCCCCACTCTCTCTCTCTCCTCCCCACTCTCTCTCTCTCCTCCCCCACTCTCTCTCTCTCCTCCCCCACTCTCTCTCTCTCTCTCCTCCTCCCCACTCTCTCTCTCCTCCCCCACTCTCTCTCTCTCTCTCCTCCCCCCCTCTCTCTCTCTCCTCCCCCACTCTCTCTCCCCTCTTCCACTCTCTCTCTCTCCTCCCCCGCTCTCTCTCTCTCCTCCCCCACTCTCTCTCCCCTCCTCCACTCTCTCTCTCTCTCTGCTCCCGCTCTCTCTCTCTCCTCCCCCACTCTCTCTCTCCTCCCCCACTCTCTCTCTCCTCCCCCACTCTCTCTCTCTCCTCCCCCACTCTCTCTCTCTCTCCTCCCCCACTCTCTCTCCCCTCCTCCACTCTCTCTCTCTCTCTGCTCCCGCTCTCTCTCTCTCCTCCCCCACTCTCTCTCTCTCCTCCCCCACTCTCTCTCTCTCTTCTCCCCCTCTCTCTCTCCCCCTCTCTCTCCTACCCCACTCTCTCTGTCCTCCCCCACTCTCTCTCTCTCTCTCTCTCTCTCTCGCCCTGTGCTCCCCCACTCTCTCTCTCTCTCTCCCCTCCCCCTGTCTCTCTCTTCTCCCCCTCTCTCTCCCTCTCTCTCCTCCCCCACTCTCTCTCTCCTCCCCCACTCTCTATCTCTCATCCCCCACTCTCTCTCATCCCCCCCTCCCCTCCTCCACTCTCTCTCTCTCTCTCTGCTCCCGCTCTCTCTCTCTCCTCCCCCACTCTCTCTCTCCTCCCGCACTCTCGCTCTCTCTCTTTCTCCTCCTCCTTCCTCTCTCTCTCTCTATCTCTCCCTCCTCCCTGACTCTCTCACTCTCCTCCCCCACTCCCTCTCTCTCTCTCTCTGCTCCCCCACTCTCTCTCTCATCCCCCACTCTCTCTCTCTCTCTCTCCTCCCCCACTCTCTCTCTGTCTCTCTCCTCCCCCACTCCCTCTCTCTCTCTCTCCTCCCCCACTCTCTCTCTCTCCTCCCCCACTCTCTCTCTCTCTCTCCTCCCCCACTCTCTCACTCTCTCTCCTCCCCCACTCTCTCTCTCCTCCCCCCCTCCCCCCTCTCTCTCTCTCCTCCCCCACTCTCTCTCTCTGTCTCCTCTCCCACTCTCTCTCTCCCTCTCTCCTCTCCCACTCCCTCTCTCTCTCTGCCCCCCCACTCTCTCGCTCATCCCCCACTGTCTCTCTCTCCCCCACTCTCTCTCCTCTCCCACTCTCTCCTCCCCCTCTCTCTCTCTCTCTCATCCCCCACTCTCTCTCCTCTCCCACTCTCTCCTCCCCCACTCTCTCTCCTCCCCCACTCTCTATCTCTCTCATCCCCCCTCTCTCTCTCTCTCCCCTCCCCCACTCTCTCTCTCTCCCCTCCCCCACTCTCTCTCTCTCTCCCCTCCCCCACTCTCTCTCTCTCTCTCCCCTCCCCCACTCTCTCTCTCTCTCTCCCCCCTCCCCCACTCTCTCTCTCTCCCCCCTCCCCCACTCTCTCTCTCTCTCCCCTCCCCCACTCTCTCTCTCGCTCTCTCCTCCACCACTCTCTCTCCCACTCTCCTCTCCCACTCTCTCTCTCTCCCACTCTCTCCTCTCCCACTCACTCCTCCCCCACTCTCTATCTCTCTCATCCCCCCCCTCTCTCTCTCTCCCCTCCCCCACTCTCTCTCTCTCTCCCCTTCCCCACTCTCTCTCTTGCTCTCTCCTCCGCCACTCTCTCTCTCTCTCTTCCTCTCCCTCTCTCTCTCTCTCTCTCTCCCTCTCTCTCCCACTCTCTCCTCCCCCACTCTCTCTCTCCCCCACTCTCTCTCTCTCTCCCCCAATCTCTCTCTCTCTCCTCCCCCTCTGTCTCTCTCTCCTCCCCCAATCTCTCTCACTCTCTCCTCCCCGCTCTCTCTCTCTCCTCCCCGCTCTCTCTCTCTCCTCCCCGCTCTCTCTCTCCTCCCCCGCTCTCTCTCTCTCCTCCCCGCTCTCTCTCTCCTCTTCTCCTTCACCACTCTCTCTCTCTCTCTCTCCTCCCGCTCTCTCTCTCCTCCCCGCTCTCTCTCCTCCCCCGCTCTCTCTCTCCTCCTCTCCTTCACCACTCTCTCTCTCTCTCTCTCTCTCCTCCCCGCTCTCTCTCTCCTCCCGCTCTCTCTCTCCTCCCCGCTCTCTCTCTCCTCCCCGCTCTCTCTCTCTCTCTCTCTCTCTCTCTCTCTCCCCCCTACCCTGGTCTCTCTCTCTCTCTCTCCCCCCACTCTCACTCTCTTTCTCTCCTCCCCCACTCTCTCTCTCTCTCCTCCCCCACTCTCTCTCTCTCTCCTCCCCCACTCTCTCTCTCTCTCCTCCCCCACTCTCTCTCTCCTCCCCCACTCTCTCTCTCTCCTTTTCTCCTTCACCACTCTCTCTCTCTCTCTCTCCCTCTCTGTCTCTCTCTCTCTCCTCCGTCTCTGTCTCTCTCTCTCCTCCCTCTCTGTCTCTCTCTCTCCTCCCCCACTCTCTCTCTCCTCCCCCACTCGCTCTCTCCTCCCCCACTCGCGCTCTCCTCCCCCACTCGCTCTCTCCTCCCCCACTCGCTCTCTCCTCCCCCACTCTCTCTCTCCTCCCCCACTCTCTCTCTCCTCCCCCACTCTCTCTCTCTCTCTCTCTCCTCCCCCACTCTCTCTCTCTCCCTCCCCCACTCTCTCTCTCCTCCCCCACTCTCTCTCTCCTCCCCCACTCTCTATCTCTCTCATCCCCCTCTCTCTCTCTCTCCCCTCCCCCACTCTCTCTCTCTCTCCTCCCCCACTCTCTCTCTCTCTCCTCCCCCACTCTCTCTCTCCTCCCCCACTCTCTCTCTCCTCCCCCACTCTCTCTCTCCTCCCCCACTCTCTATCTCTCTTATCCCCCTCTCTCTCTCTCTCCCCTCCCCCACTCTCTCTCTCTCTCTCCCCTCCCCCACACTCTCTCTCCCTCTCTCTCCTCCCCCACTCTCTCTCCCTCTCTCTCCACCCCCACTCTCTATCTCTCTCCTCCCCCACTCTCTATCTCTCTCATCCCCCTCTCTCCTCTCCCACTCTCTCTCTCTCCCCTCTCCCTCTCTCTCCTCTCCCCCTCTCTCCTCTCCCACTCTCTCTCTCTCTCCTCTCCCTCTCTCTCCTCTCCCATTCTCTCTCTCTCCCTCTCTCTCTCTCTCGTCCCCCACTCTCTCTCTCTCTGTGCTCCCCCACTCTCTCTCTCTGCTCCCACTCTCTCTCTCTCTCTCCCTTCTCCCCCACTCTCTCTCCCTCTCTCTCCTCCCCCACTCTCTCTCCCTCTCTCTCCTCCCCCACTCTCTATCTCTCTCATCCCCCTCTCTCCTCTCCCACTCTCTCTCTCCCCTCTCCCTCTCTCTCCTCTCCCCCTCTCTCCTCCCCCACTCTCTCTCTCTCCTTTTCTCCTTCACCACTCTCTCTCTCTCTCTCTCCCTCTCTGTCTCTCTCTCTCTCCTCCGTCTCTGTCTCTCTCTCTCCTCCCTCTCTGTCTCTCTCTCTCCTCCCCCACTCTCTCTCTCCTCCCCCACTCGCTCTCTCCTCCCCCACTCGCGCTCTCCTCCCCCACTCGCTCTCTCCTCCCCCACTCGCTCTCTCCTCCCCCACTCTCTCTCTCCTCCCCCACTCTCTCTCTCCTCCCCCACTCTCTCTCTCTCCTCCCCCACTCTCTCTCTCTCCTCCCCCACTCTCTCTCTCCTCCCCCACTCTCTATCTCTCTCATCCCCCCTCTCTCTCTCTCTCCCCTCCCCCACTCTCTCTCTCTCTCCTCCCCCACTCTCTCTCTCTCTCCTCCCCCACTCTCTCTCTCCTCCCCCACTCTCTCTCTCCTCCCCCACTCTCTCTCTCCTCCCCCACTCTCTCTCTCCTCCCCCACTCTCTATCTCTCTTATCCCCCTCTCTCTCTCTCTCCCCTCCCCCACTCTCTCTCTCTCTCTCCCCTCCCCCACACTCTCTCTCCCTCTCTCTCCTCCCCCACTCTCTCTCCCTCTCTCTCCACCCCCACTCTCTATCTCTCTCCTCCCCCACTCTCTATCTCTCTCATCCCCCTCTCTCCTCTCCCACTCTCTCTCTCTCCCCTCTCCCTCTCTCTCCTCTCCCCCTCTCTCCTCTCCCACTCTCTCTCTCTCTCCTCTCCCTCTCTCTCCTCTCCCATTCTCTCTCTCTCCCTCTCTCTCTCTCTCGTCCCCCACTCTCTCTCTCTCTGTGCTCCCCGACTCTCTCTCTCTGCTCCCACTCTCTCTCTCTCTCTCCCTTCTCCCCCACTCTCTCTCCCTCTCTCTCCTCCCCCACTCTCTCCCTCTCTCTCCTCCCCCACTCTCTATCTCTCTCATCCCCCTCTCTCCTCTCCCACTCTCTCTCTCTCCCCTCTCCCTCTCTCTCCTCTCCCCCTCTCACCTCTCCCACTCTCTCTCTCTCTCCTCCCCCACCTCTCTCTCTCTCTCTCTCTCTCCCCCCCAAACTCTCTCTCTCTCTCCTCCCCCACTCTCTCTCTCTCTCTCTCTCCCCTCCCCCACTCTCTCTCTCCCCCCTCCCCCACTCTCTCTCTCCCCCCTCCCCCACTCTCTCTCTCCCCCCTCCCCCACTCTCTCTCTCCCCCCTCCCCCACTCTCTCTCCCCTCTCTCTCCTCTCCCACTCTCTCTCTCCCTCTCTCTCCTCTCCCACTCTCTCTCTCCCTCTCTCTCCTCTCCCACTCTCTCTCTCTCCCACTCTCTCTCTCTCCCACTCTCTCTCTCTCCCACTCTCTCTCTCTCCCATTCTCTCTCTCTCTCTCTCCCCTCCCCCTGTCTCTCTCTTCTCCCCCTCTCTCTCCCTCTCTCTCCTCCCCCACTCTCTCTCTCCTCCCCCACTCTCTATCTCTCATCCCCCACTCTCTCTCATCCCCCCTCCCCTCCTCCACTCTCTCTCTCTCTCTCTGCTCCCGCTCTCTCTCTCTCCTCCCCCACTCTCTCTCTCCTCCCGCACTCTCGCTCTCTCTCTTTCTCCTCCTCCTTCCTCTCTCTCTCTCTATCTCTCCCTCCTCCCTGACTCTCTCACTCTCCTCCCCCACTCCCTCTCTCTCTCTCTCTGCTCCCCCACTCTCTCTCTCATCCCCCACTCTCTCTCTCTCTCTCTCCTCCCCCACTCTCTCTCTGTCTCTCTCCTCCCCCACTCCCTCTCTCTCTCTCTCTCCTCCCCCACTCTCTCTCTCTCCTCCCCCACTCTCTCTCTCTCTCTCTCCTCCCCCACTCTCTCTCTCTCTCTCCTCCCCCACTCTCTCTCTCTCTCTCCTCCCCCACTCTCTCTCTCTCCTCCCCCACTCTCTCACTCTCTCTCCTCCCCCACTCTCTCTCTCCTCCCCCCCTCCCCCCTCTCTCTCTCTCCTCCCCCACTCTCTCTCTCTGTCTCCTCTCCCACTCTCTCTCTCCCTCTCTCCTCTCCCACTCCCTCTCTGCCCCCCCACTCTCTCGCTCATCCCCCACTGTCTCTCTCTCCCCCACTCTCTCTCCTCTCCCACTCTCTCCTCCCCCTCTCTCTCTCTCTCTCTCTCTCTCATCCCCCACTCTCTCTCCTCTCCCACTCTCTCCTCCCCCACTCTCTCTCCTCCCCCACTCTCTATCTCTCTCATCCCCCCTCTCTCTCTCTCTCCCCTCCCCCACTCTCTCTCTCTCCCCCCTCCCCCACTCTCTCTCTCTCCCCTCCCCCACTCTCTCTCTCTCTCTCCCCCTCCCCTCCCCCACTCTCTCTCTCTCTCTCCCCCCTCCCCCACTCTCTCTCTCTCCCCCCTCCCCCACTCTCTCTCTCTCTCCCCTCCCCCACTCTCTCTCTCGCTCTCTCCTCCACCACTCTCTCTCCCACTCTCCTCTCCCACTCTCTCTCTCTCCCACTCTCTCCTCCCCCACTCTCTATCTCTCTCATCCCCCCCCTCTCTCTCTCTCCCCTCCCCCACTCTCTCTCTCTCTCCCCTCCCCCACTCTCTCTCTTGCTCTCTCCTCCGCCACTCTCTCTCTCTCTCTTCCTCTCCCTCTCTCCCTCTCTCTCTCTCCCTCTCTCTCCCACTCTCTCCTCCCCCACTCTCTCTCTCCCCCACTCTCTCTCTCTCTCCCCCAATCTCTCTCTCTCTCCTCCCCCTCTGTCTCTCTCTCCTCCCCCAATCTCTCTCACTCTCTCCTCCCCGCTCTCTCTCTCTCCTCCCCGCTCTCTCTCTCTCCTCCCCGCTCTCTCTCTCCTCCCCCGCTCTCTCTCTCTCCTCCCCCGCTCTCTCTCTCCTCTTCTCCTTCACCACTCTCTCTCTCTCTCTCCTCCCGCTCTCTCTCTCCTCCCCGCTCTCTCTCCTCCCCCGCTCTCTCTCTCCTCCTCTCCTTCACCACTCTCTCTCTCTCTCTCTCTCTCTCCTCCCCGCTCTCTCTCTCCTCCCGCTCTCTCTCTCCTCCCCGCTCTCTCTCTCCTCCCCGCTCTCTCTCTCTCTCTCTCTCTCTCCCCCCTACCCTGGTCTCTCTCTCTCTCTCTCCCCCCACTCTCACTCTCTTTCTCTCCTCCCCCACTCTCTCTCTCTCTCCTCCCCCACTCTCTCTCTCTCTCCTCCCCCACTCTCTCTCTCCTCCCCCACTCTCTCTCTCTCCTTTTCTCCTTCACCACTCTCTCTCTCTCTCTCCCTCTCTGTCTCTCTCTCTCTCCTCCGTCTCTGTCTCTCTCTCTCCTCCCTCTCTGTCTCTCTCTCTCCTCCCTCTCTGTCTCTCTCTCTCCTCCCTCTCTGTCTCTCTCTCTCCTCCCCCACTCTCTCTCTCCTCCCCCACTCGCTCTCTCCTCCCCCACTCGCTCTCTCCTCCCCCACTCGCTCTCTCCTCCCCCACTCGCTCTCTCCTCCCCCACTCGCTCTCTCCTCCCCCACTCTCTCTCTCCTCCCCCACTCTCTCTCTCTCCTCCCCCACTCTCTCTCTCTCCTCCCCCACTCTCTCTCTCCTCCCCCACTCTCTCTCTCCTCCCCCCACTCTCTATCTCTCTCATCCCCCTCTCTCTCTCTCTCCCCTCCCCCACTCTCTCTCTCTCTCCTCCCCCATTCTCTCTCTCTCTCCTCCCCCACTCTCTCTCTCCTCCCCCACTCTCTCTCTCCTCCCCCACTCTCTCTCTCCTCCCCCACTCTCTATCTCTCTTATCCCCCTCTCTCTCTCTCTCTCCTCCCCCACTCTCTCTCTCTCTCCTCCCCCACTCTCTCTCTCTCTCTCCCTCCCCCACACTCTCTCTCCCTCTCTCTCCTCCCCCCACTCTCTCTCCCTCTCTCTCCACCCCCACTCTCTCTCCCTCTCTCTCCACCCCCACTCTCTATCTCTCTCCTCCCCCACTCTCTATCTCTCTCATCCCCCTCTCTCCTCTCCCACTCTCTCTCTCTCCCCCTCTCCCTCTCTCTCCTCTCCCCTCTCTCCTCTCCCACTCTCTCTCTCTCTCCTCTCCCTCTCTCTCCTCTCCCATTCTCTCTCTCTCCCTCTCTCTCTCTCTCGTCCCCCACTCTCTCTCTCTCTGTGCTCCCCCACTCTCTCTCTCTGCTCCCACTCTCTCTCTCTCTCCCTTCTCCCCCACTCTCTCTCCCTCTCTCTCCTCCCCCACTCTCTCTCCCTCTCTCTCCTCCCCCACTCTCTATCTCTCTCATCCCCCCTCTCCTCTCCCACTCTCTCTCTCCCCTCTCCCTCTCTCTCCTCTCCCCCTCTCACCTCTCCCACTCTCTCTCTCTCTCCTCCCCCACCTCTCTCTCTCTCTCTCTCTCTCCCCCCCAAACTCTCTCTCTCTCTCCTCCCCCACTCTCTCTCTCTCTCTCTCTCCTCCCCCACTCTCTCTCTCCTCCCCCCTCTCTCCTCCCCACTCTCTCTCCTCCCCCACTCTCTCTCTCCTCCCCACTCTCTCTCTCCTCCCCCACTCTCTCTCTCTCTCTCCCTCCCCCACTCTCTCTCTCTCTCTCCTCCCCCACTCTCTCTCTCTCCTCCCCCACTCTCTCACTCTCTCTCCTCCCCCACTCTCTCTCTCCTCCCCCCCTCCCCCCTCTCTCTCTCTCCTCCCCCACTCTCTCTCTCTGTCTCCTCTCCCACTCTCTCTCTCCCTCTCTCCTCTCCCACTCCCTCTCTCTCTCTGCCCCCCCACTCTCTCGCTCATCCCCCACTGTCTCTCTCTCCCCCACTCTCTCTCCTCTCCCACTCTCTCCTCCCCCTCTCTCTCTCTCTCTCTCTCTCTCATCCCCCACTCTCTCTCCTCTCCCACTCTCTCCTCCCCCACTCTCTCTCCTCCCCCACTCTCTATCTCTCTCATCCCCCCTCTCTCTCTCTCTCCCCTCCCCCACTCTCTCTCTCTCCCCCCTCCCCACTCTCTCTCTCTCCCCTCCCCCACTCTCTCTCTCTCTCTCCCCCTCCCCTCCCCCACTCTCTCTCTCTCCTCCCCCCCTCCCCCACTCTCTCTCTCTCCCCCCTCCCCCACTCTCTCTCTCTCTCCCCTCCCCACTCTCTCTCTCGCTCTCTCCTCCACCACTCTCTCTCCCACTCTCCTCTCCCACTCTCTCTCTCTCCCACTCTCTCCTCCCCCATCTCTATCTCTCTCATCCCCCCCCTCTCTCTCTCTCCCCTCCCCCACTCTCTCTCTCTCTCCCCTCCCCCACTCTCTCCTTGCTCTCTCCTCCGCCACTCTCTCTCTCTCTCTTCCTCTCCCTCTCTCCCTCTCTCTCTCTCCTCTCCTCCCACTCTCTCCTCCCCCACTCTCTCTCTCCCCCACTCTCTCTCTCTCTCCCCCAATCTCTCTCTCTCTCCTCCCCCTCTGTCTCTCTCTCCTCCCCAATCTCTCTCACTCTCTCCTCCCCGCTCTCTCTCTCTCCTCCCCGCTCTCTCTCTCTCCTCCCCGCTCTCTCTCTCCTCCCCCGCTCTCTCTCTCTCCTCCCCCGCTCTCTCTCTCCTCTTCTCCTTCACCACTCTCTCTCTCTCTCTCCTCCCGCTCTCTCTCTCCTCCCCGCTCTCTCTCCTCCCCGCTCTCTCTCTCCTCCTCTCCTTCACCACTCTCTCTCTCTCTCTCTCTCTCTCCTCCCGCTCTCTCTCTCCTCCCGCTCTCTCTCTCCTCCCCGCTCTCTCTCTCCTCCCCGCTCTCTCTCTCTCTCTCTCTCTCTCCCCCCCTACCCTGGTCTCTCTCTCTCTCTCTCCCCCCACTCTCACTCTCTTTCTCTCCTCCCCCACTCTCTCTCTCTCTCCTCCCCCACTCTCTCTCTCCTCCCCCACTCTCTCTCTCTCCTTTTCTCCTTCACCACTCTCTCTCTCTCTCTCTCCCTCTCTGTCTCTCTCTCTCTCCTCCGTCTCTGTCTCTCTCTCTCCTCCCTCTCTGTCTCTCTCTCTCCTCCCTCTCTGTCTCTCTCTCTCCTCCCTCTCTGTCTCTCTCTCTCCTCCCCCACTCTCTCTCTCCTCCCCCACTCGCTCTCTCCTCCCCCACTCGCTCTCTCCTCCCCCACTCGCTCCTCTCCTCCCCCACTCGCTCTCTCCTCCCCCACTCGCTCTCTCCCTCCCCCACTCTCTCTCTCCTCCCCCACTCTCTCTCTCCTCCCCCACTCTCTCTCTCTCCTCCCCCACTCTCTCTCTCTCCTCCCCCACTCTCTCTCTCCTCCCCCACTCTCTCTCCCCCCACTCTCTATCTCTCTCATCCCCCTCTCTCTCTCTCTCCCCTCCCCCACTCTCTCTCTCTCTCCTCCCCCATTCTCTCTCTCTCTCCTCCCCCACTCTCTCTCTCCTCCCCCACTCTCTCTCTCCTCCCCCACTCTCTCTCTCCTCCCCCACTCTCTATCTCTCTTATCCCCCTCTCTCTCTCTCTCTCCTCCCCCACTCTCTCTCTCTCTCCTCCCCCACTCTCTCTCTCTCTCCCCTCCCCCACACTCTCTCTCCCTCTCTCTCCTCCCCCACTCTCTCTCCCTCTCTCTCCACCCCCACTCTCTCTCCCTCTCTCTCCACCCCCACTCTCTATCTCTCTCCTCCCCCACTCTCTATCTCTCTCATCCCCCTCTCTCCTCTCCCACTCTCTCTCTCTCCCCTCTCCCTCTCTCTCCTCTCCCCCTCTCTCCTCTCCCACTCTCTCTCTCTCTCCTCTCCCTCTCTCTCCTCTCCCATTCTCTCTCTCTCCCTCTCTCTCTCTCTCGTCCCCCACTCTCTCTCTCTCTGTGCTCCCCCACTCTCTCTCTCTGCTCCCACTCTCTCTCTCTCTCTCCCTTCTCCCCCACTCTCTCTCCCTCTCTCTCCTCCCCCACTCTCTCTCCCTCTCTCTCCTCCCCCACTCTCTATCTCTCTCATCCCCCTCTCTCCTCTCCCACTCTCTCTCTCCCCTCTCCCTCTCTCTCCTCTCCCCCTCTCACCTCTCCCACTCTCTCTCTCTCTCCTCCCCCACCTCTCTCTCTCTCTCTCTCTCTCCCCCCCAAACTCTCTCTCTCTCTCCTCCCCCACTCTCTCTCTCTCTCTCTCCCCTCCCCCACTCTCTCTCTCCCCCCCTCCCCCACTCTCTCTCTCCCCCCTCCCCCACTCTCTCTCTCTCTCCCCTCCCCCACTCTCTCTCTTGCTCTCTCCTCCGCCACTCTCTCTCTCTCTCTTCCTCTCCCTCTCTCCCTCTCTCTCTCTCCCTCTCTCTCCCACTCTCTCCTCCCCCACTCTCTCTCTCCCCCACTCTCTCTCTCTCTCCCCCAATCTCTCTCTCTCTCCTCCCCCTCTGTCTCTCTCTCCTCCCCCAATCTCTCTCACTCTCTCCTCCCCGCTCTCTCTCTCTCCTCCCCGCTCTCTCTCTCTCCTCCCCGCTCTCTCTCTCCTCCCCCGCTCTCTCTCTCCTCCCCCGCTCTCTCTCTCCTCTTCTCCTCCCCTTCACCACTCTCTCTCTCCTCTCTCTCTCCCTCTCTCTCCTCCCCGCTCTCTCTCCTCCCCCGCTCTCTCTCTCCTCCTCTCCTTCACCACTCTCTCTCTCTCTCTCTCTCTCTCCTCCCCGCTCTCTCTCTCCTCCCGCTCTCTCTCTCCTCCCCGCTCTCTCTCTCCTCCCCGCTCTCTCTCTCTCTCTCTCTCTCTCTCTCCCCCCTACCCTGGTCTCTCTCTCTCTCTCTCCCCCCACTCTCACTCTCTTTCTCTCCTCCCCCACTCTCTCTCTCTCTCCTCCCCCACTCTCTCTCTCTCTCTCCTCCCCCACTCTCTCTCTCCTCCCCCACTCTCTCTCTCTCCTTTTCTCCTTCACCACTCTCTCTCTCTCTCTCTCCCTCTCTGTCTCTCTCTCTCTCCTCCGTCTCTGTCTCTCTCTCTCCTCCCTCTCTGTCTCTCTCTCTCCTCCCTCTCTGTCTCTCTCTCTCCTCCCCCACTCGCTCTCTCCTCCCCCACTCGCTCTCTCCTCCCCCACTCGCTCTCTCCTCCCCCACTCGCTCTCTCCTCCCCCACTCGCTCTCTCCTCCCCCACTCGCTCTCTCCTCCCCCACTCTCTCTCTCCTCCCCCACTCTCTCTCTCCTCCCCCACTCTCTCTCTCCTCCCCCACTCTCTCTCTCCTCCCCCACTCTCTCTCTCTCCTCCCCCACTCTCTCTCTCCTCCCCCACTCTCTCTCTCCTCCCCCACTCTCTATCTCTCTCATCCCCCTCTCTCTCTCTCTCCCCTCCCCCACTTTCTCTCTCTCTCCTCCCCCATTCTCTCTCTCTCTCCTCCCCCACTCTCTCTCTCCTCCCCCACTCTCTCTCTCCTCCCCCACTCTCTATCTCTCTTATCCCCCTCTCTCTCTCTCTCTCCTCCCCCACTCTCTCTCTCTCTCCTCCCCCACTCTCTCTCTCTCTCCCCTCCCCCACACTCTCTCTCCCTCTCTCTCCTCCCCCACTCTCTCTCCCTCTCTCTCCACCCCCACTCTCTCTCCCTCTCTCTCCACCCCCACTCTCTCTCTCTCCTCCCCCACTCTCTATCTCTCTCATCCCCCTCTCTCCTCTCCCACTCTCTCTCTCTCCCCTCTCCCTCTCTCTCCTCTCCCCCTCTCTCCTCTCCCACTCTCTCTCTCTTCTCCTCTCCCTCTCTCTCCTCTCCCATTCTCTCTCTCTCCCTCTCTCTCTCTCTCGTCCCCCACTCTCTCTCTCTCTGTGCTCCCCACTCTCTCTCTCTGCTCCCACTCTCTCTCTCTCTCTCCCTTCTCCCCCACTCTCTCTCCCTCTCTCTCCTCCACCACTCTCTCTCCCTCTCTCTCCTCCCCCACTCTCTATCTCTCTCATCCCCCTCTCTCCTCTCCCACTCTCTCTCTCTCCCCTCTCCCTCTCTCTCCTCTCCCCCTCTCACCTCTCCCACTCTCTCTCTCTCTCCTCCCCCACCTCTCTCTCTCTCTCTCTCTCCCCCCCAAACTCTCTCTCTCTCTCCTCCCCCACTCTCTCTCTCTCTCTCTCTCCCCTCCCACTCTCTCTCTCCCCCCTCCCCCCACTCTCTCTCTCCCCCCTCCCCCACTCTCTCTCTCCCCCCTCCCCCACTCTCTCTCCCTCTCTCTCCTCTCCCACTCTCTCTCTCCCTCTCTCTCTCTCTCCACTCTCTCTCTCTCTCCCACTCTCTCTCTCTCCCCCAATCTCTCTCTCTTCTCCCCCCACTCTCTCTCTCCTCCCCGCTCTCTCTCTCTCCTCCCCGCTCTCTCTCTCTCCTCCCCGCTCTCTCTCTCTCTCCTCCCCGCTCTCTCTCTCTCCTCCCCGCTCTCTCTCTCTCCTCCCCCGCTCTCTCTCTCTCTCTCCTCTTCTCCTTCACCACTCTCTCTCTCTCCTACTCCATCTCTCTCTCTCTCTCTCCTCCCCCACTCTCTCTCTCCTCCCCGCTCTCTCTCTCCTCCCCGCTCTCTCTCTCTCTCTCCCCCCACTCTCACTCTCTCTCTCTCCCCCCCACTCTCTCTCTCTCTCTCTCTCTCTTCTACCACTCTCTCTCTCTCTCTCTCTTCTACCACTCTCTCTCTCTCTCTCCTCCCCCACCTCTCTCTCTTTCTCTTTCTCTTTCTCCTCCCCCACTCTCTCTCTCTCTTCTCCCCCTCCCCTCTCCCTCTCTCCTCCTCTCTGTCTCTCTCTCCTCCCCCTCTGTCTCTCTCTTCTCCCCACTGTCTCTCTCTCTCCTCCCCCACTCTCTCACACTCTCTCCCCCCACTCTCACTCTCTCTCTCTCCCCCCCCACACTCTCTCTCTCTCTCTCTCTCCCCCCACTCTCTCTCTCTCTCTTCTACCGCTCTCTCTCTCTCTCCTCCCCCACCTCTCTCTCTTTCTCTTTCTCCTCCCCCACTCTCTATCTCTCTCATCCCCATCTCTCTCTCTCCCCTCCCCCACTCTCTCTCTCCCCCCTCCCCCACTCTCTCTCTCCCCCCTCCCCCACTCTCTCTCTCCCCCTCCCCCACTCTCTCACTCCCCCCTCCCCCACTCTCTCTCTCCCCCCTCCCCCACTCTCTCTCTGCCCCCTCCCCCCCTCTCTCTCTCCCCCCTCCCCCACTCTCTCTCTCCCCCCTCCCCCACTCTCTCTCTCCCTCTCTCTCCTCTCCCACTCTATCCTCTTCCTCTCTCTCTCTCTCCCTCTCTCTCCTCTCCTCTCTCCCTCTCTCTCCTCTCTCCTCTCCCACTCTCTCCTCTCCCACTCTCTCCTCTCCCACTCTCTCCTCTCCCACTCTCTCTCTCTCTTTCCTCTCCCTCTCCTCTCTCTCCTCTCCCTCTCTCTCTCCTCTCCCTCTCTCTCTCTCTCTCCTCTCCCTCTCTCTCCTCTCCCACTCTCTCTCTTCCTCTCTTTCTCTCCCTCACTCTCTCTCGTCCCCCACTCTCTCTCTCGTCCCCCCCCCTCTCTCTCTGCTCCCACTTCTCTCTCTCTCTCT